>NC_084511.1:27681035-27981035 GCF_024500385.1 Phyllopteryx taeniolatus | reverse complement strand
AAAAAAAAACATTTGAAATACAAAAATGTATTTCTTCATTTTAAATGAATCACTTTATTAATTGATTCAGTTTGAAATGAAAAGACTTCATTATTATGCAAATCATTTGAAAAACAAAATGATTTCACTGGAAATCATCCATTTGGACTTATTTATGTATTTTCGCCATAAAAACACACACAAAATATTCTGTTTGTTTAGAAATACAAAACATCAATTCAAATTTCAAACTTGACTTACTCCAAACTTCTGTTAAATACAAATTTGTATTGGATTTAAAATAAAACACTTTTATTACATTCAAATTGGAAACAATACATTTCATTTCAAGCAAAACTTCATTTTGGACACAAATCAATTGAAAAAAAAAAAAAACCTAATGAAAACATTGAATGAGTTTTCTAATGCATTTAATGATACAAACAAGTCATTTGTTTCAGAACTTTTTCATTCATTCAATTTAATTTTGTATAAACACATTTCAAATGTCTTGGAATTAAAAACTCATTTTTAAATGGTTCAAACTTGAAACTTAATGTATTGAATTTGAAAGAAAAAAATGGAATTTTAAAAACAAACATTCAAATATTTTTGAAATGTAAAACTAATGCTTGAAAACCTTTCATCTCAAATTGCAAAGAAACGTAACTTCAAAATGCCCCAATTTTGTTTTTTTTTGGGGGGGGGGGGGGTCCTTAAATAACCCAAATTACAATAGAAGGTGATAAGAAGTGTGCAGCCTAATCCCCCCGCCTTCCATGTTTCAGTCTTTGAACATCTACCAGAATCTGAACCGCCGCCAGCACGACATCGTCATCCACCTGATGGACATCGCCATCATCGCCACCGACCTGGCGCTCTACTTCAAGTCAGTACCGCCCGTCCGGCCGGATTCTCGCCGATCCCGTGACGCATCGCGGCCGTCCTCCCGTGCAGGAAGAGGACCATGTTCCAGAAGATTGTGGACCAGTCCAAGACGTACGACAGCTGGAACGACTGGACCAAGTACATGATGCTGGAGACAACACGCAAGGAGATTGTCATGTAAGTGCGCACGCGCACGCACGCGCACGCGCACGCGCAGGCAAATTGTCAATCGTGTCGTGTGTCAACCTCGCAGGGCCATGATGATGACGGCCTGCGACCTGTCGGCCATCGCGAAGCCCTGGGAGATCCAGAGCAAGGTCGGCGTTAAGTGCGCACACAACGTGTATCGCGTTCATTTGCTGGATAAGAGCCACGATGGACATGATTGCAACAAAAATAAAAAAGAAGAAAAGAAGTTATAAAGAAAACATATTTTTCTTTTTTTGTTTAAGGAAAAAAACAACGTTGGGTCGATTTTTACGAAGACAAATACTGGACTGAGTATTTTACAATTGACTGAGTCACTGACGGTGTCGTGGTCCACTCGCCTGACTTGAAAATAGACGGATGCGCAATTGACTGCGACATTTCTTTCTTGGAAAAAATGCTGGTGCTTTGCTTTGCTTTTTTTTTGGACTGGAATGAATGAATGAATTGCATTGCCAATTACTTTCGTGGTGAAATATCTTTTGAGATGAGAAGCGTTTCGAGGTAAGAGCGCGCACGGTCACGGAGCCAATTCAACTCGTATCTCAAGGCGCAGCAATTTGATGGATTACGGTTGTATTTTGGATTTGATTGCATTCAACATATTTATGAGAGAAAAAAACCTTTTTCAACAAAAAAGACATTCTTTTAGGAGATTAAAGTTACATTTCTTTGAGAAAAAGTTGGCATTTGATTGGATTTTAAAATGGTATTTTGGGAGGAATTCAAAAAAAAGCATTTTTCGGGAAGAAAAACATTGGGAAATTATACAGATCAAAGTGGTACTTCTGTATCGTTTTTGGAAATAGTTTTTGTTTTGGGAGGGGAGAAGGACATTTGCCCCCCCCCCCCCCCCCAAAAAAAAAAAGGAGTATAGGTGGCAAGAGTTTGCGTAAATGAACTTGACTTTTTTGTGACTTGCGCATGCGGGAGAACATAACCCTCAATGTTTATTTTCCTACCTTGCCGCAGGTGGCGCTGTCTGTAGCTGCTGAGTTTTGGGAGCAAGGAGACCTGGAGAGGACCGTCCTGGAGCAACAGCCCATCGTAAGCCTTCGCGAGACGTCGAGTCTCCGACGAGCAATACGCAGCGGATCGCGCGTTTGCGATGGAAGAATGGGAACGGCAGCTCTGCATTGTTTGTTTCGTCTCCTTTTCAGCCCATGATGGACAGAAACAAAGCAGAAGAGCTTCCCAAGCTTCAGTGCGGCTTCATCGACTTTGTCTGCTCCTTTGTTTACAAGGTCATTTCAACTAAAACACACATCGATCACAAAAAGTAGTCGTCCCTCTTTGTTGTTGAGGGATGTAGTCATAACCTCACGAGAACGAAATGGTTTGACTTTCGTGAAAAGTCCCATTTTGAACTTGGGTCGAACGTTGTCGTGCGCAGGAGTTCAGCCGCTTCCACGAGGAGATCACGCCCATGCTGGAGCGGCTCCTCGACAACCGCAAGGAGTGGAACGCCCTCAAGGAGGCGCACGACGCCAAGATGGCCGCCGTCGAGGCGGCCAAGAAGGCCAAGGAGGAGGCGGCCGGCGCGGCGGCCGCGGCCAGACAAGGTCGTCGCCGACGCCAAAGGAGCGAAAAGTCCCTTTCTACGACAACTAATGCGTTGTTTTGTTTTCTTTCTCCCCGCAGCGAGTGCGGCCCAGTCCAAGACTTGCACCCTCAGCTAGAACGCCGCTTCGCAGACCTTTTACGCCAAGTACAATCTCCAAAAACACGTTTTAGTCCTCGCAAGTATATCGATCATTATCGTAAGATGCTACAACGGCTATATACAGTTTGAACGTTGACACTGCACTTAAATAGAGGCAAATACAAAATTAAAAATGCGACCGTATAATCGTATAATCGTAAGGATGAAATTGAATAGGGTTGTTTACATACAAATACAAATTGTAAACGACCTAAATAAATATTGAAGGACAAACATTTCTGAAAGATGAAATCCTGACTTCAAAGTTAAGTACAACTAAAGTGTACTCAGTGTAACAAATGCACTGTACTGGGTTTGGAAAAACAATTGGATTTCTACACAATTTGAACATTGAATTCAGTGATTCTTTCACATACCACTAGAGGGAGCCCACGTGGTTCACTGAGCTCGAAGAAAGTATACATACATATTGAAAGTATGTGCAAGTATGTCATCGCTTGGAAAAACATTGGAAATGTTGCTGTTTTCATACACAAACAAGTTTGTTTGTCTTCGCATTGTGTTGCTGATTAAAGTTAGAGGGACTATTCCAATTTGATGACGTTAAAGTTGTATTTTTTTCAGGGGGAAAAGTGATCATGTGGGATTAAAGGCGAAAAACATTTTTTCAGATTCAAGATTCAAGTTGGAGTTGAGTGGAAGAAGACTAATTATGAATTTGAAATTGTATTTATTCCAGAAAATGAAACATCATAATTCGACAGTTTTTCCAAAGACAAAAATTGAGAAAAAATTCACAATTTGACAGGAAAAAAAATCATATTATGAGACTAAAATATGAATCAATCATACTAAGGCAGTTGTAGTTTTTCTCACTTTAAAAAAAATAAAGACATGTTTGTCTTTTGCAATTACAAATACTATGACATGAATAGTCGTAGTCTTTATTTTCAAAGTTAAAGATGTTTATTTTTTTTTCCAGAGCAGTCAACAAGTGGCGGCTACACAGACAGTTCTCGGGTTAGGGTCAAATTGCGACACAAACTTTGGAGCAGCTCTCCAAAAGAATTGTTCCAAATATTTTCACCTTTGTGTATTTTGTGTCACTTCAGGCAAAGGCAACAAATTTCCGGGTCAAATCTGACATGAGAAGTATTTAAGGGTTTTATTGGAATTACGATTATTAAGGGGGAGGGCTTTAATCATTTAATCAATATATATATATATATATATATACATATATCTACAGCTTTACAGATGCTGCACGAAGAGACCACGTCAGACGCGTGGGTGACGTCGGAGTGTTTCACAACAGAGCAGACGACAGCCGAGCGTGAATAAAACGCCGCCTGCAAAGGGGGTCAAACGTGTGCGAAATCCTTCCTCCCTCCCCCTCCCCACTTCGCAGTAGCTCACACGTCAGCGCGCGTGGCGTCACCGCCTCGTGACGTCGGCGGCTCAAAGCATTGCCGTATACGGCCACGGTGCCGGCCGAGCCGTGACGCGGGAGCGACCCGTGACTGCTGCAGAGAGAGGCGGGGGGATTTGGGATTTGGGGGCGGGGGGCAGCTGGAGCCGCGACGACTATTTTTAGGCGCCTGACGTTGTCTCTGAGCAGGACCCGAACGGACCGGCCGGCTGCTGTGTGAGGCGCTCACGGGGTTGCCCTAAATCATCGCAGGATGTTAGCATCACATGCTAACGTTTTTTTTCAAGGAGAGATGCGCTTTAGCGTTAGCATCCCAACTCAAATCGTCCTCAAAGGTTTTCATTTGGACAACTAAACGGTCCACCAAGAGAAATCACGCAAACACAGAGGGTCTCGTTTGTTGAACTTCTTTTTACACTTGCGTGTGAAAGTTCATGTATATGTCTGCTCATGTTTAGTACAGCATTTGAAAGTTGAAAAACCTAAAACCTTAACCCAAGTTTAAATCCTTATGAAACAGTAACCCAGTCTTGAAAGCCTAACTCTTCTCTGAAAGCATACTTGAAAATAGCTTATTTGAAACCTTATTTTTTTGGGAATGTAAGCTTATGTAAGGTTGATGTACATTTTTGTATGTGGTTCAGTCAGAACACTTCCGTTTGTAGGTTTTCATAAACTTTGCAGGTCATGTTCTGCGTAATGTTGCTTACGTGCGTGCTGCAGCCACAGCAAAGGACAGGAAGTGTCTGACAGGATGAAGCCCAGCACTCTCATCTTCCTCACTTGCACTCTCATTCACACACACACACACACTTTCACTCCAGCAAAGTCAACTCGGGGAGATGTCAGGAGTGCACCACAGTTGCAACTTGTGTGTGTGT
This sequence comes from Phyllopteryx taeniolatus, assembly GCF_024500385.1. Classification (NCBI taxonomy): domain Eukaryota; kingdom Metazoa; phylum Chordata; class Actinopteri; order Syngnathiformes; family Syngnathidae; genus Phyllopteryx; species Phyllopteryx taeniolatus. Next base: position 27,975,988 of record NC_084511.1, on the reverse strand, counting down.
GTGTGTGTGTGTGTGTGTGTTTGGCAGCTTTAACCAACACCTCCAATCCGCTTACAATGAACGGATTCCAGGTTGGCTGACTATTAACTCATTCAGTGCCATTGACGGCCGTTGAATTCAAATATGGAGCTGGCAGTGATTAACGCCTGTGAAGTCTTGAAGAAGTCGTTAGCAGGAGCTCGCAAACTAGCCACCGCTTTACAGGTTTTTTCCCCCCCCCACAGACTTCCTCATCATCCTAACACCGATGAAACGTAACTATCGTGTACCCATAAATGTTTTAGAGAAAAAAGTTGTGAAGTAGTGAAAACTAATTGCAACTAATTTTTTTTGTCATGAGAATAAAAGTTGATATTTTCTCAAGGTAAAAAAAGTTGCAGTCTTTATCAGAACAGAGATGAACTTAAACTGGATGGAAAAAAAGGGTAATCCTATGAAAAGTCCTACTTTTCCCCAAGATAAAATGGTGGTAAGTTACATTGTGGTAAGTCAAAGCTTCAAAGGAAAGGAAATCAGATTTCTACAAGTCAATAAAAAAATACTCCTTTATTTATTTTTAGTTTTTTTCTGAAAAAGACACTAGTTTTCTTTTTAAAAAAAAGTTGTTCGCACAAGAAAAAAAAAAGATTTGATTCCTTTAATAATACTGTAATCTATTTCTTGCAAATGTATTTGAATATTGTATTTGGGGATGAGTTCAAGTATCTCGGGGTCTTGTTCGGGACGACCCGGGATACGTCTCTCGGCTTGCCTGAGAACGCCTCGGGATCGATCCCCTCGGAAGTGGCCGGGGAGAGGGAAGTCAAGTCTGGGCTTCCCTGCTGAGGCCGCTGCCGGCCCCGAGACCCGACCTCGGATAAGCGGAAGACAATGGATGGATGGATGGATGGATGTGCGTGTTTCCCTTCTCTGCAGAAATGTAGTGTTAAAGTTCATCATACGACAACAAAGTTTTGCTTAAACACTGAATCTGGAATAAACAAACGTAAATATTGTAAAAACGAGAAATAAAATTTGCGATAAAAGACGTCAGTGGTATTTGTTTGTTGTTTTGTATTTAAATAGATAACAGGAATTCTTCTGTCTCTCTCGAGTCTACTTATCGAAAATTACAGAATTCTAGAAGACTTTTCAGGACTTTTTTGTATTGGGCGAGACGCTAACATCCGTGGTAGTGACTGATGCGCGATCGGGAAAACAACTTCTGATGAGTTGTCAACTGTAGTGACTGATGTGACTTCTGAGGACTTTTAAAAAAAAATACAAATAAATAAAAACAATGTACACGAACAACCTTTGACCTGTGGGTGGCAGTGTATGCAATGGCACACTAGCATCCACTGTAGTGACTGACTGCAGCCGTTTCCTGTAGTGACTGAGAGGCTTGAAATGAAGACTGCGAGTGAGTGCTGTTCATTGGGATTTTATTTCTGGAGGCAAATCAATGAATATATGTCCTTTATACAGTATATGAGGAGCACGTCTCTACAGTTTCATAATGTAAACAATCTCTGAAGAGAAAAATGTATTCAGTTGAAAAGAATGTCAGTGTTTCCTCTTTCAAACTATGTACACCAATCAAAATATAATTTATAACAATAACATCTATGAAACTAGATTTGAACAATTCAAAAATACTGAAATGCCTTTTTTCCCTCCGCCTGTCTCTCCACATTCTTCACCTGACATGAAATCACACACAAAGAAAACAAAAAAAAACAAACAAAAAACAGCCAAACTAAGTGTAGCATAAATAATTAAAAAAAAGAACATATGTAAAAATATAAAATCTCACTAGAAGTATTCAGCATATTTTAGGTTAAAAAAAAAAAAGGTGAGCTTGATAGTCATTACAAGAAGTCAAAATAAAACATATGCCCTTTATCTTATTTTGTTCCACCTGCTCACATTTCTTTCTTTCTTTTATATTTATTATTATATCTATATGTATTGTTTCAATTAGATTAATTTGCCTACCAAGTGCTCATCTGACATCCTTAAAAGTTTATTTTGTGCGTTAAATTATTATTGTTATTATTTTTCTAAAATGAGAAAATAGTAGAAAATCAACATTTTAGCACGTGGAAAGAAAAGATAGAAGCCGCCAACTTGTTTTTGTTGTTTTTTTTTTTTTTTTGGGGGGGTTGCCGGTTTCCCCCCAACTTTTCCCAAACAAAGAGCAGGAAGTATTGCATTGTGGCGGGGTTATTTTCCCTTTGGAAGGTTTGATTATTGTTATTATTATTAATATTCATATTTGGATTGATTGGAAGTAGCCCGAGTGGACAGTGCTTATTATTATACTTGAAATGTGTCTTCTCAAAACACAAACGTTTTCTATAAAAAAGTATATCGTCATCTAGCTATATCTACACAAACACACAAATATATATTGAGATATATTCATATATATGTATGTACCCTTTTTAGAATATGGCTATTGAAAAAGTTCTTTTGAATAAAACGTCCTCAGTGGCGTTCGGGATTGGGTGGGAGGGGCGCGGTGCGGAAGGGGAAGAGCCTCCTGCCGATTTGAAGGCTTTGCCGTGATCATGTGATGACGCGATGACATGTCGACGAGATCTCAGCATCTTCTATGATCGTATTGTAATGCAAATCTAATAGAGACGTATGACCTATGCTTTATATCCAAGTGCTCATTTATGTAAATTGATGTAAGTTTATGGATGTAAGTGGTGAAGGAAAGTTTTTGTACTATCAGAAGTTAATGTGTGCCTTGATGTATGTGTGTTAGTGTCAATTTGTATGAATGCAAGCTGGTGTATGTCAGTTCACTCATTGAATTTATTCTACTCATGTGCATGTGAGTTGACCAAACGTGTACATGTTATGTTCATACTTGGATGGAAATTAACATAAGTTGATATAGGTAATTTGACGTGTACTGTATGTTAGTTGTACGTACGTTTGTGTAATCCTGTAAGTTTATCAGTAAATTTGTGTATGTACATTGTACAATGTGGGTATAGTGGTCCACTCGCCTGACTTTGGTGCGGGCAGCGTGGGTTCAGTTCCCACTCGGTGACGCTGTGAATGTGAGTGCGGCTGGTTTCCCGTGTCTTTATGTGCCCTGCGACTGACCGGCGACCAGTTCTGACGTCCGCCCAAAGTCAGCTGGGCTCCAGCGCTCCGCCACCCTAACCGGGATAAGCGGTGTTGAAAGTGGACGGATGGACATTGTACAATGTATGTACATTTATGTGGATGGATGGACATATATGTAAATTTACATCTGTGTGAGTCTGTGAATGTAAGTTCATTTGAACACATTGGTGTGTGTAAATATAAATATCAATTTTTGGTAAATATAAAATGTTTGAAAGTTTCACATTTTATTTGAATTTACCTCGCCGGTAATCTTGGTCACGATGCCATTGTTGACGTACAGTACTCATTGTAGGCGAGTCGCTTTCATGAGCCGCGAGGAATTTGTGCGCTTCCTCGTTCCAAATCTGTTGCCAAAGGCAAATGGCTTGACGAAAAAATGTCAACGCCAGTTTAAGTGACAAATGTAAACTATGTTTGGATACACTGTTCAGTCTCGACGGTCCGGTTTATCTGGTATCCGTTATATCGGGGTCCGTTTTACTAAGGTTCCACTGTGTGTGTGTGAGTGTGTGTGTGTGTGTGTGTATATATATATATATATATATATATATATATATATATATATATATGTATAACTGTGTCAGTGTAGGATTAAGTTGATACAAGTTTGTGTATCCAAGTTCGTAGACTTACATTTGGATGTATATATGTATGATTGTGGATACAAATTGATGTACAGTATGTAAGCACACGTGTATGTAAGTTTGTGTATGGAAGCTTACGTGTGTGTAAGTTAATACACAAGTTTGTGTGTATGGAAGTGTATGCATGTGAGTACATGTACGTTTCAGAATTAAAATCATTTCTGTGGTTTCCTGTGACTCAGATTGAAAGGTAAATTTGTGTTACCACAAATTCCCAATAACCCCACCACCATCATCATCATCATCATCATCATCATCTCCCTCCCTCTCCCCTTGTCTCTTCACCCCCACCCCCCCAATCCCAGTCGGGACGTTAAGTGTGCAAGATCACTATGGATTTTTGTACATGTGTCGATCACATTCCTCCGGGTGACCATTCTTACGTATTGCATCGAACAACGGGAAAAAAAACAACAAATGTGATCGTCTAAAGGGATTTATGACTTACTTTTTTTTTTAACAGTGTCGGACTTTGTGTGTCAAGTTACATCAACGTTCCCTCCAAATCCCGCCGCCGCCAAAATAAAAGATACCGTGTTTAGTGCTATGTACACTATATATACGACTATACTGTAAATATGTCATCTTATATTAGAGCTTCTCTTTATGTAAACCATGATGTAAACATTCAACGTTCTTGTGTACGTGTGAGTGTGTTTGTGTGTGCGTGCAAGAGAGTTGAGTCGCTGTGGAAGGACCAGGAAAAACAAGGCCTCAAACCTGCGCGGAGCTGCGTCTTATTTTGGTGCTCCAGACTGAAGCCTCTTCCACACGTTGCCATTTTGGTGCAGAGACATCAACCAGTGGCAAACATTTTGAGTAAAAGCTAACGCTAACTGTTTGTGTGACATAGAGGTGCGCTGTGGTCACGCTAGATGACTAAAGCTTGTACGAGGAAATAGAAATACACTGTGGTCAGGCTAAATGGCTAAAGCCAACACTAATAGTGTATGTCAAGTTGCACTGTGTTTGTGCTAGCTGGTGAAAGCTAAGTTTGTATGGCTAAAAGTGTATGTAAAATAAAGGTGTTGTGGTCGTGCTAGCTGGCTAAAGCTAATGCTAAGAGTGTATTGGCTAAGAATGTATGTAAAACAAGTGCTGTGTAGCTACAATAGAAGTGTATGCTAGATGGCTAAAGCTAATTGTATATGTAAAATAAAGGTGTACTATGTTCATGCTAGATGGCTAAAGCTAGAACATACAGGTGAGTTATGGTCATGCTTCCTGGAGAAAGCTAATGCTAAGTGTGTATGTAGAGGTGTGCCGTGGTTGCACTCGATGGCTATAGGTAACGCTAGAAAATAGAGGTGAGTTGTGGTCTTGTAAGCTGGCTAAAGCTATTGGCATATGGAACATAATGGTACCCTGGGGTCAAGCCAATTAGCTAAAGCCAAACACCATGGTCATACTGGCATGTAAAACGGTGGCTAGATTTGATTTGTTTTTAAGACTACAAACATGGCGGCGTGCAGAAGAGGCTTCAGAGGATGAACCCTGACGGGATAGCGCGATGGCGGCGGCGAGAGCATCGGCGCATGGACTTGAGGTAGAGATGCTCGGCTGACACCTCCCGCGTCATTTACGCGCTAAATTCAGACGTTCCCTTCACTTTTTGTTTTTTTACTTGGAGCCTCCTACTGGCCACGTCGGGCGCAACTAACCGCCGCTAAAGGAGATGTTTACATTCAGAATGACAAATACATTCCATCAGAGCAAACCAACACAAGTCAGTCAAGTCTGCCGCCGCCGCTGGCACCCGGTGATTGTGGGTTTTTTCCCCCCAAGGGATACCGCATGCTGCAATTCAAATGTAAACAAGATGGGTTGCATCAGCGCAGTTGACGGGTTCACAACCTCCAATGTGGGAATGTTCCATCTTTATTGATTGATTCATTGAGACGGCTAGCCGGCTAAAGCTAATGCTAAAACAAGAAGTTTCCTGTGGTTGTACTTGTGGCTAATGCTAAGCCTACAAAAAACAGTGTTATGTGGTTGTGTTAGATGGGTAAGGCTAATGTTAACAACGTATGTAAAACAGCTGCACTGTGGTCATGCTCGCTGGCTAAAGTTTATGCTGGAAAATAAAGTGGAAATGTGATCGTGTTAGCTGGTTAAAGATAATAGAGGAGCGATGCCGTTGTGTTACCTAGCTAAACCTAAGTATGTGTGTCAAACAGGAGCACTCTGGTCATGTTAGCTGGCTAAAGCTAAAACTCGAAAATAGAGGCACGGTGCGGTTGTGCTAGTATGCATAAGCTAAGTACAGTGGACCCCCGCTCTTTGCAGAGGCTTGTGACCGGGTTGGACTGCGAATAGCGAAGATCCACGGACAATTGATGGCCATTATAATTGCAGTGAAAATGAAATGTTTTTTTTTTTTTTTTAAACCCCCAAAATAATTTGAATAAGCAGGGATAAACCACTAATAAGTGTTTTGGGACTTAGTTCCCCACAAATACAGAAAAAAAACAAAAATGCAAAGAAAATTCAAAACATTGGGGGGGGGATAAATAAATCAAACATTCAGTGGAAAGGAGAATCCGCGGGTGTTGAACCGCGAGTATGCAGGGGTCCACTGTAAAAATGTAAAAGAGGCGGGCGCATTGTGGTCATGCCAGCTATCTAAAGCTAACACTAGAAAATAGAGGGGCATTGTGGTTGTGATAGCTTGCTAAAGCTACTCTAAGTATGTATGTAAAGCAGGCACACTGTGAAAAAATAGAGGGGCGATATGGTCATTATAGCTGGCTAAAGCTAATGCTAATTATGTATGTAAAACAGTCATGCTAGCTGGCTAAAGGTAAGACTATAACAGAGGGGCAATGTGGTTGTGATAGCTTGCTAAAGCTAAGTATGTAGGCCTATGTAAAACTGAAGCATTGTGGTCATGGCAGCTGGCTAAAGCTAACATTAGAAAACAGAGGGACAATTTTGTTGTGCAAGCTGGCTCAAGTTAATACTTGGAAATAGGAGCGTTCGCTGTGTCATCACCAAATGGTCACGTGGTGTCTTGGTTGGCTTGGTCATGATATCACATTGTCCATATTGAATAATGTTTGGCACAAAAGCAATGACGAAAGATGAATCCCACGTTAGCAAACTTGCATCTCACTCTTAAATACTTGATGCCTGCGTTACTTTTGCTGATATTTTACTTTTTATAGTAGGCCTACAATCGTATAAAAAAAATACAAGTACATATGAGCATTTTACTTTACCTTATATGCAAATACATGTCACGGCTAGAGATGTTTCGCCGTCTGAACATTTTCCAATCAACAACGGAATGATTAACACTCACATGTATGCGTCATGAGACTTTTAGACTTTCATTGAATCTCATTAAATCTTTTGTGTGGGCCGAAATTAAACGTTGTCGATCAAATACATCCCCTCAGTCAGGCCAGCTGAACGCATTTGGGACACATTTGTCCATACAACTTCATATTTAAGGGAAATCCTGGCTGTTGTTGCATCTGCTTGGCATCAGTTGGCCCAAACGAGTTGTGCTATGGTCATGTTTGACGGCTAAAGCTATCGTTGAGGGTGTACGTACAACAGAGGTGCATTGTGGGCTAACTGGCTAAAGCTAATGCTAGAAGCCCTCAAGAACCTGATATAACAACAAACAAATCATGGCTTATCGAAGCTAAAATTAGCCTCCGACTCTTCAGGTGAAACATTCCCACATTGCGATCTCCATGTCGTTTAACAAACTCAAGCCAGTAGGGGGCGCCTCAGTAGAAAGCGGGATTTGGGAATTTAGCGTTAACGGTGACTGCGGGTAAAGCAGAAAATACCTCCCAACGGTGCATAGATCAAATCAAGGAAGCACTACAATTACAAAAAAAAAAAAAATATCTTAATTTTTGTAAACTTTTGTCAACCTTTTTACATTGAACGTTATACGCTTGCACACACACCACATTTCTTTTCCATGTAGAACATCCAACAAAGCGGGTATCATTTTTTTTCTTCCTGTTTTTTTTTTTTTCAACAACCACACAGTTTTTTTTGTTTTTGTTTTTAACAGCGATTAGACGCCGCCCGCCACCAGGAATTTTTTTTCACACAGAGACATAAACAAACGCACGCACACAACGAGTATTTGCTACGGAGGTCTCTCGGCAGGATGCATCATTGTGGCTAGTCTAGTAGCTAATACAAAGTAGCCGCCTTTGCAACCACCCCCCTCCCCTCCCTCCCAAAAAAGAAATGAATGTTCTCGTTGTCGCGTTACTCCCAACGTTTTTTTAAAAATGTAAACATTTTGCATGGAGAGGTGTGTACCGCTTCTTTCTGCTGCTGCGGGGCGCGGTGTTTAATAAGGCGGGACAGTCGCGGCGTGGCGCGGGGCCGGTGCAGCGTGACAGTCAGCGGTGGTGCAGCGACTTCTGGGCCTCCTTCATCAGAGTGTCGAAGTCCAGCGCGTCATACTTGCTCTTGACCGGGCCTGGACCCGCCTCGTCTGGAACAAGATGGAGGGGAGTAAATGCTACCGGTTAGCATATCGCAGCGAATCCCAAGCGCTGTGCAGTGAGAGATCATCAGTTGTGCTGCTGGAAATGATTACATTTCACCTAATTAGTGTGAAAACTATTTTTACTATCTATCTTTGTGCATCTATCTATTCCAGTGACAGGGAAAATGATGAAATCATTTTGCACAAGATGGCAGAAGGTACAATAAACCTGTGTATCCCCATGTTACCATTCATACAACAGAATACTCGCTTTTCAACTAAACAGGCCTAGAGTTTACGCTAAGGTTAACCTAGCTTAGTGTAAAGGAAATCGGAGCTTCTTTTTTTGTGTGTTGTGGTAGTTACCAAGGTCAATGTAGCGCTTCCTCGTCAGTCTCCTCCCGCCTGCAGGTGTGGTCTGGAAAACATTCTCACGCTCCCGCCGGTGCCGCTGGATTCCGGACTGGCGGATCTTTATGACGCCGCAGCGCTCCCTGCAGGTGCACAGTGGAATATACGCACTTCAGAGGAATTAGCACCTTGGTTTTTGACTCTCCTCATGATAAACATTGCTTTTGAATTTCATGTTGCTCAGTGAAACTAGTTAGGACAATACTTTTGAAGGACCCCAGAAAATGGTCAAATTGAGCCTAAAATGGCCGTTTCTTTTTAGCAAAATGGCAGACCTCCTGTGCGTTTTCTGGCTTCTTGAGACTTTTTAGTGAGTTGCTGTAGTGTAGTGTAAAACTGACTTGGAAAGTACTCGGTCTGGTTGACAGCGGGTTACATACTCGTTACAGATGATGACTTTGCAGTCCTCGGCCGTGCCAAAGACCTGAAAGCGCTTCCTCAACGTGTTCTGGGTCATGCTGCTGGGGAGGTTGTGGATGTAGAACACCTGACAGTTCTCCTGGCAACGGGGAAACCATGGCAACAGTCAGCAACGGTCGGGAGAAAACACACAGATGGACGTAGGAGGTTTTTAGCATTGCAGATGTTGTCTCTACACACACACGCACACACAACGGTGTAGTGATTCACTACAGAGCGGAGCGGGAACACTGTGTACCTCGGATTTGGCTTTGCTCCTCTGCTCGTCGTCTGGGCACATCTCTGAATGTTCACTGAGGATGGGATAAAAGACGGTAGGGAGGGGAAAAATCAGTGGGGGAAAGAGGATAAACAAGGTGAAACAGCAACAGGGAGAGAGAACGAGAACTACGTCGGTCGATTGCTCTCCATCTTGACATGATGGACTGCACACCACGATGGAGTGCAACCACTGAAAATAATTCATAGAGTCAAAACAAAAACGTCCACGTAATGAATGCGATCTCTCCTCTGGCCAGTTGTTCGTGATAACCGCCACCTTACAAAATGGAAATAAATACGACGACTAGAAATATTTGGGGATGTTTACCTAGAGTCGGCCTTGCTGGTGGGGGAGTCGGGACACACGTGAATGGTCGGCGAGGGCGAGCGGGATGCCGCAGAGCGCTCCGCCTCTTCCTCCGAGACAGGGGGCGTGGCGGCTGCCGATTGGCGATCGGGCTGCGGCGAAGATGTCAGCGGCTGGTCGATGTTGAATAGGACGCTATTTTCTGACACGGCGTCGCCAGCGTTGAGTTCTCCGGCCCTCTGCAGCATTACGCCTAGCATGGCGATGCTGCGCTTGCGGGTCTCTCCGAGGCTCAGCGCGCAGTAGTCGTGGTCGCCGAAGCCGCGGCAGGCGTCGGCATCTCCGGCCTGACCCATGCGCCGCAGCTGGGCGTACAGCTCCGTCTGCTCCGGAAGCTTACGCTGGTGCGTGCGGCTTAGCCAGGAGCCTCGGAGGCCACCAACACCGCCAGAAGAGGAGTGGACGGACGTGTGGACGGACGAGTGGACGGACTCCTCACCGTCACCATAGCTTTCGCCACCCTTTCGGGCCTCGCTTGGCTTGAAGAGGTCATCCTCCACTGGCTTGTGAGGCGGTGTGGTGGGCGGCGTAAGACCTGCAGAGGACAGGAAATAAAACTCTTAGGATCGAAATGGGACCTTCTTCAAGGACTTGTACAGCAACTCAGCCAGGGAATTCTTTCAAGAACACGTGCAGGGACTTCCTAGACTTATATAAGGACCTCCTTCAAGGACTCGTACAAAGACCTCCTTCAAGGACTCGCAACTCATACATGGACTTCCTTCGAGTTCTGACATTCAAGGGCTTGCAAGGAGACTCATCCAGAGACCTCTATTAAGGACTCAAATAGATACTTCCTTCAAGGAGTTGAAGTTTACCTGCAGTTCCGCACAGATCCACGCAGAGTGTCTGCTCGAAGGTCTTGCTGCTGAACTCTCTTCAGTCATGGAAAACACAAAAGGAGAGAACCATGTAAGATGTCATCATGACGCCTCCTCTCTTATCAAAGCCACCACATGCAGGGCTGTCCTCGCCGTCATTCTTCTCCCATGTATTTATTATTTTTTTCGCGCTCCATAAGCACAGCGGGCGCTGGGATAAAAAGTGACCAGCGCTTGAAAAAGGCAGTTTAATGTGAAGGATGGACCCACGGCAGGGAAAGCGCCCAGCGTGGTGCCGGAGCAAGCTGGAGAGGCTCCAGGAATGCCGGCGGCAGGTCAATGTGGAAAAGCGAAGGCACAAAGGACGCACCCGTCTGGTCTCAGATTACAGTCAGAATCATTAAGCATCTCGGAAGACAATCTGTTTTGGATTAGAATGCCTCAATATTAGTCTGCTGGGATGAGCAATGACAAGCGGGCAAAGCCATGTGTATTAAAATGGTTGCAGAATTGTCATTATGTACATCATCAAGGACTCAAAGAGACCTCCTACAGGGACTCATACAGACAACTAACTCGAGGAGTTGTAAAGAGACCTCCAACAATGACTCATAAACAGAGCTCTTTCAAGGACTCCTTACAGGGGTCTTCTTCAAGGACCTGTATGTACAGATATCGCCTTCAGTGACTCCTATAGGGACCGCCATGAAGGACTATACATGACCTCTTTCAGGCACCTCCTTCAAAAACTGGAACTCCTATAGAGACTTCCTTCAAGGCCTCCTACAGGCACCTCCTTCAAGGACTAATACTAAGGCTCAGGGTTCAACAGAGACGTCTTTCGAGACCTCCTACAGAGAACAAGGACTAGTACTGGGACTTCGTTTAAGGCTTCCTCCTGGAACCTCCCTCAACGCCTCCTACAGGGACCTCCTTCAGGGACCAAAGACTCCTGCGGGGACATCTTTCAAGGCCTCCTTTGGGGACCAAAGCCTTCTATAGTGACCTCCTTTAAGGACTCTTACAAGGAGCTCCTTCAAGGCCCCCTACAGGGAGCTCCTTCAAGGTATCCTCCAGAGACCAATGACTCCTACAGAGACCTCCTTCAAGGCCTCCTACAGAGACCCTTCAAGCACTCGAATACAGACTGATGCGCGTATGCTGCTAAGTAAACTGCTCATGCATCTGCTTCCACTTCTTATGACAAGCTGCCTGCTTGTGGCTACAAACAAAGAATCTTAAATATGTTGGCTCCTCCACGGCACGAACAATGTTGCACTCGGCCGGCACGAGTGTGACAAAACAGCGAGAAATTCTCACCTTGTGGATTTGCCGGCGTCGAGAGGCAGACACAGGCAGGCTCGCTTCTCTGTCCACACACAAAAAATGGAAGCGTTAAAGGACGAGAGCGTGTGGGCGACAATGACAAGCACTGTCCTCCTCGTACGACGAACTCACATCATCACAACATTCATCAGTCAAGTTCCATTTGTCAAACCTGTCCACATAACATGTCAAAGTTATATTCAAGTCCACTATACTGTTTATCCAAAATGATCTTTTTCTTTCGGCTTCTGATTGGCTAATTTGGTGTGGTATGGCCAAAAATCTTTGTCATCACCCACCCCCTTCAACACAAAACAGAATTGGCGCACCACTTTTCCTTTTTAAAACAGTATTTTCCAAATGTCTTAGGCCAAGCACCCTCAGGTGCACAACTTATATATATATAAAAAAAAAAAAAAACACCTAAATATAACCTGTTTAGATGATCGCTACAGTATGTAGATTTTACTTCGTAGAACAACCTTTCCCGAACTATTTAAGTCACGACCCCATTAAAACAGTCCACCGGAATTGGCACGCCACAAACCCCACCACCCACCTTGAAAAATCGAAGTAAAGCCTGCGGGCATGATCTCACCGTTGTGGCAGCAGGTTTCGGTCGCCTCCGTTGCATTCCCTTCCGTCGTGGTCCGCCCCCCCGCTTGAGTTGGCGAGAGCTTGCCCGCATCTTGCCCGTCGTCCCTCTCCTCCTTCCTGTCACCCTCCCCGGCCCGCCCGGGCCGCAGCCTCTTGGCAAAGCGGCTGGGGAAGGAGGCCAGACGTCTGGAGCGGCGCACCAAGAAGGAGCTGCAGTCCTCATCGGGGCTTTGCGGCGCCTCGCAGGAGGAGTGTCTCCTCTCGGGTGAGGAATGGTCCTTACAAAGATCCAGTTTAGGAGTGGCGGTGCCGGGTGGGCGGTTGGAAGGCAGGGGTCCCGTTCCCGCTTGGGCGTATGGCGGACTATGCAGTCCGTAAGGCTTGCTCACGTCGAAGGAGCTACTTTGTTGCAGGAGCTCACGGAGAAGCGAGTCGGTCTTCATCTCCCGTCGCCTCGCGAAGGGAAGCCTCCGGGTGGCACCCCCAGGCCTGCCGCTCGCTGGGGGAGCCACCAGGACAACCCGACTGTGAGAGTTTGTAACGGGCGGGCGGGCGGCGTCAGGTCGAGCCCGAGGCCTGGGCGGGTCCTTGCGGTCCAGACTCTGTTGCTTGCGCACGGGCATGCAGTATGTGTGCATGTAGGTGATAAGCTCCACTACCGAGCGGAGTTCTTTCTCCGAGGTGAACTGAGGCTTGGCCGGCTCGGCGCGGGCCTCGCCTTGCCTTGCCTCCGCCTCGCTACCGGAAGACTCTTCTTCCTCATCATCGTCCTCCTCTGACTCGCTGTCCTCGTCGTCTTCCTCCTCCTCCTCGTCCTCCGTGTCGGGTGTCGGGGGCTCTATGGCGTCCCGCAGGGCAGCGGTGAGGTGGCGGTGGAGCTCAGTGCACAGGCGGCCTGCGGGACGCACAGCGCGGGGCTTCCGCACCTGAGAGGGGTCCATCTGAGAGGACGGAGACATGCTGGTTGATTAATTGCACAAATATCAAGACCTATTCAGACAGTTTATTCACAAGATTGTCGCATCGCGTGTTTCTTTCACACAGATCGCAGGGAACCGATACACTGTTCCTCACAAATAGACAAGTAGACTGGCGATTGCAAAGCCGGCACGTACAACCCCAATTTCAATGAAGTTGGGACGTTGTGTTAAACATAAATAAAAACAGAATACAATGATTTGCAAATCATGTTCGACCTATATTGAATTGAATACACTGCAAAGACTGCAAAAGATATTAAATGTTCAAACGAATAAACTTTCATAGTTTTTAGCAAATTATCATTAACTTGGAATTTTATGGCTGCTCTAAGTGCTAGAGGACTCTGCATCTTTTGCACAATTGTCAAAAATAAATAAATAAATGTACCGGCATTACCAGACAACTATTAACCCTTTATTGCTCAGTGACTGTTTTTTTTGGTGTTCTCTGCCAATTGACTGTCTGTTGTCGTACTAGAGCGGCTCCAACTCCCGGAGACAAATTCCTTGTGGGTTTATTTCGGACATACATGCAAATAAAGAGGATTCTGATTTGATTCATGTTTAACACAACGTCCCAACTTCATTGGAATTGGGGTTGTAGTTCTAGTCTGGCTTTCATTTAATACTAGTCTGATTCTAGTCTGGTACTGGTCTGGGTCTAGTCAGGTTGATGGTCAGAGTTTGATACTAGTCTGGTGTTAGTCTAGTAATAGTCTGGTTGTATTCTGGCACTAGTCTGGCTCTTGTCTGGTAGTTGACTGGTTTTATTCTGGTTGAAGTTTGGTTCTAGTCTTTTTCTAGCCTTGTTTTACACTGGTACTAGTCTGGTGTTATTCTGGTTTTAGTGCGATACCAGTCTAGTTCTAGTCTGGTTTTAGTCTGGCTCTCATCAGATAGTAGTACGAGTCTCATTTGGTACTAGTCTAGTCTAGATGGTAGTCCGGTTCTAGTGTTCTGATAGCATTGTTTTAAACAGGTACTAGTCTGTCGCTTATCTGATACTCATCGAGTTCAAGTCAGGTATGAGTTTAGTTCTAGCATGGTCTAGGGCTAGTCTGGTTTTAGCCTTGTTCGACTCTTGTTGCAGTCTGGTGCGAGTCTGATAGTAGTGTGGTCATAGTCTGTTACTAGCCTGATTCTTATAGGGTACTAGCCTGCTTCACTAATGGTACCTGCCCTCCTCTAACAAAGTTAATTAGTGGTCACTGCTATGCGCTGTTCCCTTTCACACAGCCGCCCGTGGAGGGCTTTAGCTTTGATGCTCCAAGTTGGACAAGCAGCGCCACGATTATTGAGTACAGAGCAGTCGTAGGTTCCCCCATTGCCACATTTGTCGATGAGCGAAGCCCTCTCTTTCTGCACCACACTCACGTCTAAAATGAGACGTCAGGGCTGTCGTTCGATGTTCCTGGTGACTGAAGAGCGGAATGGAAAAGTGAATAAAGGCATCCGTCACCTTCAGCTTGACTGTGTTCGGAATTTAAAGGGACTCTTTCAGTATATTCTCCATCGTTTCATGTCGTTAAGCGCGGGAAAAAGACATTGGACAGCAAAGCAATGATGCTAAAAGTCAGATCATTTAATAGAATTGCTAGTCAGATACTCAACAACAACAACAAAGAGCAAGTGTGACTTCAAAAGAAAATCAGTGATTCAATATCTCTGAACACAACCTGTATCGCTAACTCTACCAGTAAATATTCGTTAGTTGTCTTTTTCGTTTAGAATAAAAGAATTGTAAAGAAGTATAATGTATGTCATAGGCCAATTGGCATCAACAATACCATTTTGTTATATTTTGGTATTAGTCTGGCCCCTTATGCTTCAGTCTGGTCGTAGTCAGGTACTACTCAGGTACTAGCCTGGTCTTAGTGTGGTAATAGTCTAAATCTAATTTAATACTAATCTACTCTTAATCGGCTTCTAGTCTAATATGAATCTGCTCCTAATCGGGCTCTAGTCTGGTACTAGTCTGGTCCTGGACTGGTTATGGTTTGGTTTTAATCTTGTACTCTGTTTCTTGTCTGGTACTACACTGGCCCTAGGATTATCTAGCCTCAGTTCTGAAGTGCTAGTCTTAAACTAGTGTAATTCTAGTCTGGTTCTAGTCTGCTAACAGTCTGGGACGATTGTGGGTCTAGTCTGGTACTGGTCTGGTTTTAGTATGACTTAGCATGCTACTATTCTGCTTCAAATCTGGTCCGAGTTCAGTCTTGTCTAGTTTTGCACTAGTCTGTTACTCATCTAATACTACGTTGGTGCTAGTCTGGTTTGAATCAGATACTAGTCTAGTACTCTTATGGTATTGGTCTGGGTCTAGTCTGCTTCTTCTCTAGAACTAGCCTGGTCCTAATATGGTACTAGACTGATACTATTCGGGTCCTACTCTGGTACAAATTTGGTTCTACCCTGGTCCTTGTCTGGTTATAGTCTAGTGCTAGTTTTGCACTAGTCTGGCTGTACTCTGGTCCTTGTTTATTTATAATCTGGTCCTAGTTTGGTACTAGTCTGGTTGTACTCTGGTCCTAGCGTATTTCTAAAATGTTCCCGAGTTTCTACGAGTGTCCGTAGTTGTAATCTGATGCTTGTCTGGAATAGATTTATTTTCCTCACCTTAACCGGAGGTCGGACCGTTCGCTGGTGCAATCCTCTGTTGCTATAGCGATGCCCGTGGACGCTATCTTTACCCGCAGGCACATTGGGCGGAGTCAGCAGCAGGGTCTTCAGCTGGTAACACAAGAAGAGGACACTATCAGACTATTTGATAGGTTGGACACAACATCGTGGAGCAACCATGTCACTAGTGGAACTAGGCCTTCACATATCATCGTCGTCATCCTCATCATATTCAGCATCCTCATCATCGGCGGCGGGCTGGCTGTCTTCGTGACAGACCTCTCAAATGATACCAGATTAGGGAGAAAATCCCTGGATTAAATCTGAAACTCTGTTTGCTCCCTGGGGGTTGGTGCCTGCTACAGTTTGGTACTTGTCAGGTAAAACCCTGGTATAAATTTGGTACAAGTCTAGTACTGGTCTGTTACTAGTCTGGTACTAGTGTGCTTCTAGCCTGGGTCTACTTGGGTACTCGACTGGTACTATTCTTGTACTGGTCTGGCTCTAGGCTGTTGCTAATTTAGTTCCCATCTGGTGCTAATCTACATCTATCTTGGTTCGAATATGGTACCAGTCTGGCTGGTTTGGCTATCTTTTCTAGTATTAGTCTGGTACTAATCTAGTGGTAGACTGGTTCAAGCCTGGTTTTAGTCTGTTAGTAGTCTGGTTCTAGCCTAGTACTACTCTGTCTCAAGTCTGGTACTAGTCAGGTAAGAGTCTGGTATGAGTCTGGTGATAGTCTGGTATTAATCTGGGACTTGTCTGGTCCAGTTTTGTACTTGTTTGGCTCTCCTGTAGTTGCAGTCGGGTTTTAGTCTGGTTGTGGTCTGGCACTTGACTGTTACTAGCCTGGCACCAGTATGATTATAGGATGGTTTTAATCTGGCGCAGGTCTGATTTTAGTCTGTTGTTAGTTTAGTTCTAGTCTGGTACCAGTCTGGTTCTATTGTTGTTGCAGTCAGCTTCTAGTCTGGTACCCGTCTGGCTTCAGTCTGGTTCTGGTCTGTTAAGAGTTTGGGTATGACTTTGGTCCACTGTCCTGTAGGCCTATGACGAGTGTCCATGCCTTAATTAGTACAACATGAGCGACCGACAAGAGTTTGGCCAAACCACAGAAGAAGAGCTTTGTGGGTCAAGGGAGAGAGCCCCGCCACCTCCCAACGCTTTGTGGGCCAGCCAACTTGGCTGAGAAGGCAACAACGAGTAGGAGGAGGAGGAGGAAGAGGAAGCTTCCATTGAGAATCCTGAAGAGGAGCCAGAAGGTCCGTGCATGTGTGGGCCACGTGCAAAACCCCCCAGAAGCATCCGGAAGCGTAAGGGAGTGACCTGGCCTCTCAAACACAGTCTGCTCCACTCTGGATGACTTCCTCGGACACATCAATGAAGGCCTTGTCCCCCGAGTCTTACATTCAAGCCCGTGTGAAAGCACACAATACAAAAAGCGTACCGCAATAAAACACTTCAAAATACATGAAATAAAACCATATTGCAAAATAAAAACATTATCAAATAAAAACTTCAAAAAATAAAACATTCAAAATGTCAATGGCAGTTTTGCACAAGGCCACTTGAATATGGACGAGGGAAGAAGTAGAGGGAGGCCTGTTAACTGTTTCCCCATTATTTAGTGAAAAATATGCTGTGCTACATCACACAATGTGGTGTTGACCAAAACTGATTTGGATAAACCTTTTTTCAAGCTGAGCATTCTTGTGGACGACCATATTCCAATGTCCCTGTTAGACCATCAGTCAAGCACGTAACCCATGTCACGTCTGTGCAGAAATGGCCGCATTTCCAAAAGAAAGGTAGCTCGTTGTAGGCCGTTGAGTCGTTCATTTTGAAGCACAGAGCCGTTGGGCTGTCCTCTCGGCACGGCGGCAGGAGGAAGAAAACCCTGGGTTTTCTCATGTTAATTACCTTCTCACCCAACTAACTACCTAGTGTATCGAACTACCTTCCTTTCTTCCTAACTACTTACCTACCTACCTAGTACCTAGGGATGGGTATATCGAGTTTAACGAAACTACTACTCTTAACGATACTGCTTACCGATCCAGTACTTTAATGGTATTCTTGTCGGTATTTAAAATTTTTTTTTTTTTTTTTTTTTTAGAAAAACAGTCAAAGAAATATCAGAATTAACACTGCTTTTTCTTTTTTTAAATAAATTGTCTTGAAACTGAACAACATTAATGTAAAATAAATAAAAACAACGTTTTGAACAAATCCTTATGATGATATTAAAGCAGTATTTAGTGCAAAAGAAAACATTGGTGTCGACGCTGCCTCGTCTTCCAGCAGGTGTAGTGGTTAGAGGCAGTTGAAAATGCCGCAATTCTCCCCTTGAATTTGATGCACTTTTGCAAAATGTTTGATAAGGTTGCTTGTGTCCCTTTTACCCCTTTTACATTTAAATGACTGCTTGCACATGTGCCAACGTGCATTGTCGCCATCAACCTTTGAGTAATGCGACCGCACTTCTGACCATTTCACACGAGGTACTAATTGGTGCCATCCATTTTCTACCGCTTATCCGAGGTCGGGTCGCGGGGGCAGTAGCTTTAGCGGGGACGCCCAGACTTCCCTCTCCCCAGCCACTTCATCCAGCTCTTCCGGGGGGATCCCGAGGCGTTCCCAGGCCAGTCTCTCCAGCGTGTGCCGGGTCGTCCCCGGGGTCTCCTCCCGGTGGGATGTGCCCGGAACGCCTCACCGGGGAGGGGTCCGGGAGGCATCCGAATCAGATGCCCCAGCCTCCTCATCTGGCTCCTCTCGATGTGGAGGAGCAGCGACTCTACTCTGAGATCCTCCCGGATGGCCGAGCTTCTCACCCGTTCTCTAAGGGAGAGCCCGGACACCCTGCGGAGGAAAATCATTTCGGCCGCTTGTACTAATTGGTCCCACATTGGTAAATGCTCATTGGTTTTCCAGTGACGAGGAGCGGCTTGAGGCTTCTTTATACTCGCGCGCTGACATCATTGCGGCTGCCCCACGCGTAGTTTGCTTTGATACTCGAGCGCAACCCACGCGCGCCGTTTTGAAAGTGTGCTGCAGTTCTCCTCGCTACGGCTAATATTGGATAGGACACCACAGGGTGGCGTTTCCTCTGCATTTTGTTTTGCCATTTCTGGTAGCCGTTTTTACTTTCCTTACAAGTAACAAGGAACAAAGCAACAACAATAGCGACCACGGCAGAACAAATGGACCTAGATGACCAGATGATATGTTTAATTATGCTTCAAAATCGATCGAGAAGGCGGCGACGTAGATGGTATGTAGAACCAATGGGCACGCTGGCTACGTCATCACAGCATGTGACTAAACCGGACCAATCACGAGAGATGATTGACGTGCAGCAACTATTTTTGTCGGGTGCGCGGCAAGCTACGCAGAGTCGGTCACGTGATGCAATGCGGGCGTTGTCGGCCGCGGGAGTATAAAGAGGCCTTGAGTGTGGCTAAAGGTTTAGCATACATATATAAACACACGTGATGTTGTGGCTAACTACAAACAAGTGTGGCTAGGAGATTTGTGTACTGTTTAGCCACATTGGCTAAGATGTTTCATGACCCAGTGCCAACCCTGCTCTACTTACTTACCTACCTCCATACCGCTGTATTTACCTTCACTCATACATTCCTCCTGAGCAACCTGCCAACAATGAACAACGAGTCAATTGTGTGCCTGCTTGTAAGAGGGCTGAATTCAATCAATCAAATCCACCAATAAAACAGTCCATAAACGTCAATTGCGTTCAACTGATTAAATACTTAGTTTATCAGCACATTTCTTTATTACAATTTGTTTTGGAAATAACTGCAGTCATCGCTAATACGTTCGGGCTCATTGAGATCAGACTGAGTGGCTCGTGGGTGGCAACTGTAGTTCACATTCACGCCAATAGAGGGACCTAGCACCCTCGAGGCTGAAGGACTACTTACTTTTGTTATCTCGCTATAATAGTCTTGAAAACCATGAGGAAAAAAAAAATGTTTGAATTCCCCCCAAAATAAATATTTTAAAATAGATTATTCCCCCCTGCAACTTCTTTCTCTTCTTGTCATCGGTTGAAGTTCGCTCAATGAAGGACTTTTTTTTTTTTTTTTTGGTAACTTTCCAACATTGCATGATTTCAAGCACCAGTGACTTTGGCTTTTAATCATTTTCTCTCTCGCTTCCTATTTTTCCTCGGAGATAACTGATTAACTAGCTCACTAAGCTTGTCTTTCGGACTGCTGACTTCTGAATATCACGCAAGGGCAAGGACAGGGGTGCACTTGTTTTTGTCAAAACACAAAGACAACCGTCAGCATGAGACTCATTGTTTTAGGAGTAAATAATGCCACCGTGGTATTTAGCACCCCTATCCTTAGCACCTAACCCCCCCCCCCCCCCCCCCCAAAAAAAAAAAAAGGAGTTAGCATATTATCTGCTTTGAAATAAAATCGTACAATGCAAAGTAAATCCTTGATAAGAGTTGGCTGCCTCCCGTGCTACTCACTGAAATAAATTAAAACAAGGCCCTAGCTATGTTGATATTGTGTTGTACAGCAGCCTTTCCAAAACTTTTAAGCCCCTTCAACACCCCAATAGAGTGGCCACAGCCACTACCACACCTTGATCTATTCTGAAAATCTTTGAAAATCAGCACTTCTTCATCAAAATTCAGGACTTTGATAAAACACCTCCTTGCAAACGGCGAAGTGGAGTGAATATTAACGCTCCAGCCATCTGGAACAGAAGCATCTTTGTAGTCCAGCTCCAGCACACACACACACAGACACACAAAAGGGTCCTTCAAGCTTGAGTAAATGATGAGTTAGAGTCCATCTTCAAGGATGTGTGAACATGGAATATGGAGCCTATCGAGGTGCAGGACATTTAGCATCCGCAGGGTTGCTCAGGTGCAGCACGAGACAAACACAGTTAGATTTCTTGAAGTCTTCGGACTTCGGAGAATAACAGAGGGGGGCGACCGGGAGAGGAGGCGGTGGTTCGCCAAGGCATCCCACAATTACGTGTGAAAAGTAGAAGAGGGGGAAAACACACTAGTGGCGAGTGCTGGGACACCACACACACTGATGTGGATTTATCTAGGGTAATAATGACAACAAAAAGTTGGGACCTAATTTATTTTCATTGTTTATGATTAATCCCAACAAACTACAGAGTAACTAGCAGTCTCGCAAATGTGACATAAAGGATTAAATGTAATAGAATACTTTAGACTAGTGCAGGAAGTAGATAAGGTAGTACAGAAAATATTGAAAACAAAACGGCAAAAAACAGATGAGTATAGGAAGTAGAAAGGAACACAAGAGGTAGATGGAGTAATAGGAAATAGTCAAGGGAGCAGAGAATGTAGTACAGGAAGTTGTAGAGGGAAGAGCATAAAAGTAGTAATTATTTTTGGAAAACATGGACGTCGTGTCCTGCGGGCCCAAGAGGAAAAGGACTATCTGCATTGTTATCAGCGCAAAGTTCAAAAAACAGTATCTGTGATGGTATGGGGGCGAGGGCGGGGGGTGGTGTGTTAGTGCCTATGGCGCGGGTAACTTGTACATCTGTGGAGGCACCATTAATGCTGAAAGGTATATACAGGTTTTGGAGCAACCTATGCTGCCATCCAAGCAACGTCTTTTTCAGGGACGCCCATGCTTATTTCAGCAAGACAATGCCAAGTCACATTCTTGCACGTGTTACAACAGCGTGGCTTGGGAGTACAAGACTCAAACGGACTCGAATTCTGGACAACACCCATCCATATCGTTGAGATAGTGAGAACATTAGAGTAAGCATGTCATTAACAGTATTTATTAAAAGTATTTTAATTGCAATAAAGTAATTACAATAAATTAGCACCCATTATTTCTGTTGATTTGGCCTAAACTTATGTCAGTGGCCAATCCTTGAATGCCCCCCTAGAGGCCATTGGTGTGTTAATAAAATTGCGGATCGTGTAAGGCCTCATTTACACATGAAGTAAAAGTTACACAGCGAGTTAGGCAAGTCACACAGAGAGTACAATGAGTAACTATTTATTAGTCGAGGGAGTCAAGAATGTACTGTGCAGTACAGGAAGTTTAGAGAGTAGTACATTCAGAGTCGCATATAAGCTGCTGCTCCTCCTTTACAAAGCTCAACGCAGCCTCGCCCACAATACCTGTCAGATTGAATCCATCACCTCACAGAACCTGCGTTCGGCTGATTCAAATCTCCTCACTGTCCCTCGCTGCATCAGGTAAACCTTCGGGGCCGACCCCTGCGGAACTCTTTTCCCAAAGAGATTCGGCAGGCACGAACATTAGACAGTTTCAAATCTGCACTGAAACGACACGGCCTTTGGCACCTAGCTTTGTTGTTCTATTGTTGTTGTTTGTTTATTGATTGTGTCTTTTCATCTGCTTGTTGTGATTGTCTTTATGTAAAGCGTCCTTTGGTTTCATGAAAGGCGCTATATAAAAGATAAATGTATTATTATTTACGTGCGAGCGTAGTACAGGAAGTTGTCGAGGCTAGAATGAAGACTTCTCCTACTTCCTGTATTACAGTACAAGAAGTTAAGTGAGTAGTTCAGAAAGTTGTCATACATACAGTCAAACAGGAAGTAGTACAGGAAGTTGAGAAAATGACCGGAAGCGCAAGTGGTCTTACCAGAGAGGGGTCCTCTGTGTCCTGTGAGCGTTTGAAGTGGTTTGCGCCGACAGAAAGATGATGAAGGCGGTCCCGGTCTTCCTTGTCCTGCTCTGGCTCGTCTTCCTCCAGGGCGGGGAAGACGGACAGGCCGCCCACCTCGGCGTCCACTATGCCGTCCAGGCTGTCCGTCAGAGCGGCCAGCAGTGCCGCGTTCTCCTCTTCGATCTGGAACGCACCAGAAAACACCCTTCAATTTCCTGTTAACCTTATCATGCCAGCACATCAACAATCAATGACATTGGATCCAAATCTGGCACATATGTTCATCATGACTGGATGCACCAAAAAAAGAAACAAAAACAAATCAAACAAGAACTTATGCTGTCGGCCTCGTCGGCCATTTTGGTTTGCGGTTGCCACACATTTCACGCAATCCGGCACTCCGACAAAATGTCTGCCACTCACCTCAAAGAGCTCATCGGGTGTGCATCGGATGGAGGCCGGCGAGGCGTCGGCCGCCTGGTCGCTGCACCACTGCAGTTCGCCGAGACAGTTGACGCTGTCGAAGTCGCTGGTGTCCAGCTGCAAGAGGTCGATGTCGGGAAAATCGCTGTCCAGGCGATCCGAGCACACCTCCTCCTCCCCATACTAAAACCGCAAAAAAACAAGAGGGGGTCAGGTCAGGTCAGGGTTGTCTAATGTGAACATTTTCACGCAGAGATGCGGAATCACGCAATCAGATGACATCGGCACCAGCATCTGGTCGCCAGACAGATGTCTGAAGATTCACAGGCCAACGTCAACCCCCCCCGATTCCGAGTCTTTTACCTTTCACACAGAACAGCGATGCGCAAAATGAATGTAAAAAAGACCAGGTCCAGGTTGGTACCATTCACACATACCAGCAAAATGGGAAAAATATCTTAATCATCCACCCCAACACCAAGGGTCTCTGTACCCAGAAAATTGGCGTGTTGATTCTAACCCCCTCATTTCATGCAAGTACCTTTCACACAGAACAATAACACGGTAGAAAAAGCTGCAAAAACCTGTGATACAGGGTTAGGGTTAGAAGCCTAGACATTTACGGGGGGGAGTTCGACTCCAAACCCACCATTCCAGGTCACAAAAAATGTGAAAATGCTCACTTTGATGGCAGCCAGCGTGAAAGGTGCTATACTGTACACTCTTGGTGGAGGTGCTAAAATACCCTTTCGCCCCCAGACATCGTGAAAATCCCACAAAATTGAAGACCCTTCATTATCCGCCTTTGCCTTGCACAGAGCCATGATGGGATTTCGACATTGTGACAGGAATATATGATATCGAGTGTTGTAGCAGGAGTGATTTTCCAGACGGGCGGGAAGCTAACATCCTCGTGGTCGACAGTCAGAGACAGACACGACACACGCACACGCACGCGCACACACACACTGAGCCTCGTCATTGTGAAGCTGTGGGGGAAAAAAAGGAAGCAAAGTGTGTGACACAGTGGGAGGAAGTGAGCGTGCACCACTGGAGACATTGAATAACACTATGAAAATGGAAGTAGTGACGTAACAACAGTTGAATTATAATAGAGTCTTCATGTGAAACACTGTCTACATTGTAGTGATTCTATAGACAACAAAAAGATGAGCGGATTATTGTATGCCCGATGAGGACATGTCTACTGGTACAATGAAGCATGTGACTGAACCTGTTCCTTGAAAAGACACTCAACACACAACACAAAAGGCAGCATCGTGTGCTAAGATGTGGCTAACTACAATGGCGAATGATCTAAACATTGCTAGTTACCGATGTCGCTAACCTCATTAAGGCTGACAACAATGATGCAGATAAATAAAATTTATCGGTGTTGCTAAGCTGGGAGCTAAGCATGCTAAGATGTCTAACGGCAATGGTGTCGCTATGGCTACAAACATTCCTGATGTCGCTAACCTCATTGATAAAGCTAATTATAATGACATACCTAATCTTAGAGTAGCTAAAGTTATTACAGCTATCGTAACAGATACAACTAACTACAATGACATAGGCTAAGGTAAACTTACCTATTGATGTACAATCCTTACTCGTGGAGCTAAGTGCGCTACGATGTGGCTAACTACAATGTCTACAAACTTTGCTTAATGGCATTGCTAACCTCACTGATGAAGAATGACATTTTTTTTGCACAGGTAAGTGACGTGCTAACTGATATAGCTAACTAAATGACATCTGTTGATGTAAACAAACAAATGTACTAAGCTTGTTCACAGAGCTAAATTTGCTAATATTGTGCTAACTACAGTGGTGTAGCCAAGGCTACAAATATTTCTGATGTCACTAACCTCATTGATGAAGCTAACAACATTGATGTAGCTAAACTTTCCTTGTCTTGCTACGTTTACTGATGTGTTAATTGTGCTAACGGAGGAGAGTATGCTAATATGTGGCTAACTACAATGGCGTGGCTAATGCTTAAAACTGCTGATATCGATGATCTAACTGATGAAGCTAACAACAGCAATGTAGCTAACCTTCACCAGTGTTGCTACATTTACTGACATGCTAATTGTGGCAATGTACAGTATGTGTGCTGTGATGTGGAAAACTACAATGCAAAGTTTTGAATTATGCTAGTGTTACTAATTCGGCTAACGTTTTTAATTTGCCTGAATACATGACATACGCTGTGGACTGAGTAGCGACTTTATGTAAATGTAGCAATGTTGCATAAGAAGGTGATTGTAACTAACTGCAATGACATCGCTAACCTTGACGAATACCGCCAACATCACTGCTATGGCTACTATACCACAACTTGACAAAGGAAGTCAGCCATTTTAGGGTCAAGTGGGTCAGCCGCGCCCAACCAGATTTAAAATAGTAATTCCGCCGCCGAAGGCAATTTCACCTATCAACATTAAATCCGGTAGACATGTCTATCATAAGTAAAAGCCACAAAAAAGGCTCAAGAAGCCATGCCTGAAAAGTCCCATGAAGTCAGCCATTTTGGTTTGAAATGACTAATTTCCATTGGTCGTTCAAAGACGAAAAAAATCCAAAATAAATATCCAGGTATATTGAAAATATACCTGCGCTGGAGCATAACCAGACGCATTGTCGTGGCAAAAGAACGAACGGGCGGTCATGACTTGCTAGAAAAGAGGAAGAAAGGAAAGGGGGGCGGACACCCTCCATTAGACACTCCCACTGCTCCAGCTGCTCGTGCAGGTGTATGCTTGTGCGTGCGTGCGTGCGTGCCTGACACTCCCTTAGCATGCCGATCACATCCCAGCTCGCTCACATGCGCCCTCAGCTCGCTGGCGAGCCGCAGCCTCCTCCTTCTACTCCTTCATCTCACGAAGTGCGCGTCCGAGCCCTAAATTGGAGCGCAGACCTCCGCAATCCTATTAGGACTGGCACACAAATGTGATTGGTCCATCCTCCACGCCACTCACACACACACACACTCTGATGGGAATTATTCAGCAGGTTGTTGTTTTTTGCTGCACACCAGTCACTGCTGTGGGCACCTATTCAAAAAGATGCTTTTTTTCTTTATGCGTATGAGTCGATGTCAAGGTTGTGCATCTGTCACTACAGTGGGCATCTATTTAAAAGCTGATTTCTTCGACATGCCCGAGTCTTGAGTTATGCATCAGTCACGACAGTGGGCAGCTAATTCCAAATCTGGTTTCTTCTGTATTTAAAAGAGTTGCGCATCTGTCACTACAGTGGGCATCTATTTAAAAGCTGATTTCTTCGACATGCCCGAGTCTTGAGTTATGCATCTGTCACTACCGTTTGCAGTTATTCCAATACTATCTGCGTAAGGGTTGACATAGAAATTGTGCATCACTCGCTACGGTGGACATCTATTCAAAAACTTTTTTCCTCAATATGCATTGGGCTTTACACGATCAGGATGTTTGGGGCCGATCACCGATCAGCGAGTTGGAAAAAAAAAATGATAACCGATCATCGATCCGATCCCAAGATGAAGGAATGTGTCTATTTAAAAGACCTGTTCATTTACTGCATATACTTGTGTACTTAATTGCTCAAAAAATGATATTTACAAGAAAGAATGTATCTTTGTTCCTGTATTTATGCCAGTGAGGAATAGTGACAGACAGAACAAATGAATGGTCTTCTATTCGATGGCAGGAAGTACATACAGTCATTCATGGATTCACTTTTGGTGAGATTTTTCAATTGTAAAATATGTTCCTTGGCTCCATAAAGGTTGGAAATCACTGCTCCAGTCAGGTCGTGGATTCAAACCAACATTACAACATGACACAAATAAGGGGTGCTAACTTACTGTAATTACATGATTTTTAATTAAATGACTTCACCCACACAGAAACTTTAGAGTATGATTCGACAGAACAGCGGCATGCTTACGTCCAACCGTTCGTGCTAGCAGTAGCCTGCTAGGCTACATAACATTTGACTGCCTGCTTAAACGAACGTCCTCTCCTCTCCTGAGCGCCGGTGACCACCAACACACGTATTTCCCCTATTTTTGTTTTTATAATACAGTCGGCGTGCTCCACTCTTGTTGTCGTCGCCACGGTAACGAGTGTATCCGGTCGCATTTGAGTTGACAACCTAAAGCCCAATGATCGTAAAAAACGGGATGCGGTGGTATCGGAATACAAGATTTGATTGCAGGAGTCTGACGGTGCAATCGTGAAAGAGCACATTTGTCTTGTAGTTTGAACCGGGCATTACGTGTTGCCTGTCTCAGACGTGTTGTCTGTTGCACACCGCCGACATGTTTTTTTTATTAGAATTTTTTTTATAACTTCATTGGCTGTCAGATATTTACAGGACTACGCCAAAAGACACGCGACAAGGCTAAAAAGAAACTCGCTTTTGGATTCAAATATACTGCGCACGCGGCGACGCGGAGTAAATGTCTTTAGCGGTCATTGATCGGATCGGTGAATGAGGACATTAAAGCCGATCAGCCGATCGGCATAAAATGCGAAATATCGTCCGATACCGAAAATCGGTGTAAAGTCTAATATGCATATGAGTTGAAGTCAAAGCTGTGCATCAGTCACTACAGCAGCATGTAACGATCCAAAAGCAGCCTTGATTCGAGCGGATCTCTTTTCTCGGGCAGAGCGCTCCCACCCGCCGCCGGGGAGGTCAGTCAAAGTTCACGCCGTGATTATTCCGGAGGTGCCTCGAGGAGCACGCCGAGGTGCCCGCGGCGAGCGTTTGAACACGGCCGAGGAAGAGATGCAAACAAAAATGGCGGCTTGTTATTCCTGGCCTTAATGTCTTCCTCCAAGATAATGGCAGGCATCGAATGTACAAATTCGTCAGTGTGTCGTTAGCTCCTGATAGGAGAGTTTAACTGCGTCATTAGGAGGAAGGGCAGAGTATGCAAACCGACATGAAATAATATGGAACACTACTGATACCGTCCAGGGAAAATTGGAATTCAGGTTTCTAAAGGCACCAATATTCCTATTGAATAGGCGGGCATACACACAATAAGCAAACTGTGCCATGCTTGGGCCCACTTGAAACCTAGTTGGGATGCGTTGAGGCGTACTCAAGTTCGGTACACTTACCCTACTTCAAGTAGAAAGAAACAAATACCGTACACAAGATAAAGAATCCAATCTTTTATTTCTTTCTTTTTTGAACAACTACTACTGTAAGTGGCTCAGTAAGATGCTGTAACAGTCATCTTTCCTAAGGGATCAAGCTTCATCTCTCCTTTTAAACTCTTAAACACATAGTAATGCAGAGTAGTACTATACAATATCTACATTTTAGTCATTGTAAAATCGGTTTTCATAATCCCCCCCCCCCCACATCCCTTTTTTGTTTTTACAGTTTTAGGCTAAGAAGTGTTTATTTTCATTATGTGCAATATGAATACGAAAAAAATATTATATTATTATTATTATCATATGTGATCATGAAGCTAGCGAGTCATTCTTAAGACAATGTTTGGTTGTTTTATATACACAACGTGTAATTTGGGAGTGGCAATTAACAGCTTGACGCCTCCTTTTTTGGGGGGGGGAGAAAAAATTGTTCACTATCTGCCAAACTCCTCAAATCTAAAACAAAACAAAAAAACCTCTTAAAAGTCACGTCACTCGCATATCAACGCACCTCTACTATCATAACATCAATGCAATTATTCCTCTCGCCAGTTATAAAGTCCACCGGACGCCTGGTCAGAATAGAATTTTCTCTTGCCCGTGATTCAAGATAAAAGCACCTTGCACAACAGAAATAAACCGAGCAACTACAAATAATCCACACAGCAAAAAGCTAGCCCCCAGTTCATAGACCTACTACCTATGACGTCCGAAGCTGCTGTTTATTATTAGCAGAAAGTGTCTTGACTTCCATGTGTGGTTAAGCTCCGCTCTTAGTAAGAAAGAAAGAGGAAAAAAAGAGTGAGGCCGCCGGGACGATGGTGCGTGAAAGCCGAGCTATTTATAGCACGCCTGCCTGCCTGCCTGCATGCAGGAGCGCTAACGGCGCTAAAAGAAGAGCGTCGGCGTGAAATGGCCGACCGGCCCTCTGCAACGTCCCACGCCGCTCAATTTCAACGCCTTCTTCTCCAGGGGTCGCTTACCTTTGACGACCACCATTCACGGACGTTGAATTCAGATGCTAAGCTAACGTGCTAATGTGACGCCATTGTACGTACTCTATATGCTAAATCCGTCTGTTCTGTGATAGTAACTGCTCAGTACAATATGGCTTCAATTGACATGTTTAGGTTTATTAGCTGCTCAAAAGCTGTTTTCTCCTCGACGCAGATGCGTCTGCGTGTCAAACGTTGCGCATCAGTCACTGCAATGGATTCCTATTCAAAAGTCTTGATATCAAAGTGACACCTCAGTGACTACAGTGGACGCCGGTGCGTCACGCCAGACACTGATAGCCACTCGTACGACATACGTGGGGAAAAATGTCTTCACGGCTAAACATGGCCACTGTAATATAATAAGAATATTTACACTTCAAATAGGGAATGGAATGGACATGTCATGTGACCTTAAAGCCAATGTGCTCTGTCCATTAATGAGAGTCTTTATTGATCCACGCGTGGAGGAAATCCAATACATGCGGTGGTGCGGTGTTACGTGAGGTCAGACGCTACACGCGCGCGCGCACACACTTGAAAGACAGCAAAGCGCCACGCAAGGTCAGCCGGGCAAAGGAGAAAAAGCCTTGCGCGCTCTTTTTTCATGTAGGTGAAGCCAGGCAACATCGGCAAAATATTGTGCGGCTCAGAAGAACTTAATTCGGGTCAAAAGTTGACAACGTGGAAAAATGACTTTTGCTCTTGCAAAAGTATAAAGGTGCAATTGTCTTCCACGGGGATTTTTTTTTTTTGGGGGGGGGATTAATGTGATTTAATTTGAGTAAGTTCCTTTCTATTAAATAGTTGATGAATATTTAGGTCAAAATGTTAAAAAAAAATCAAATAACGTAACATGGTTCCAGCCAGACGTCTGCGGAAAGTGTACTGGACCACCTTAGCACTTATTCTGGCGTTTCTCACACTCGCTTAGCAGTTAGCATGGCTTCTTCATCGTTTCCACTTCTTTCTTCTTGCGCCGCGTGTCACATGCTTCACGACTCCTCGTCCTCCTTTGGCGATAACGATACTCGTCAACAGTGTAGCTTATTTGCTGCCACAGAGGTGACGATTGGTGAGTTAAGGCCTCTTTAAACGTATCGTCCGGTCATCTAGGGCCATTTACACGGTCGCCATTGTTGTTGCTTTGTTCCTTGTTACCGGAAGGAAAGTAAAAACGGCTACAGGAAAGGGCAAAAAAAAAAAATGCTGAGGAAACTCCACCCTGTGGCGTCCCAGCCAATACCAGCCGTAGCGACACCCCCGACTTGGAGGAGAACTGCAGCACATTTTCAAAACAGGGCGCGTGGGTTGCGTTCGAGTATAAAGGCAAACTGCGCGCGGGAAAGCCGCAGAGACGTCAGCGTGGTCGCCGCCCGCACGACTGTAAAGAAGCCTTTACAGGAGAGGAGCCGCACTGCGGAGTGTTAGCGTTTAGCCGTGCTAGCTAGCTAATCACAGTGACGCAAGTTAGCTTAGGGCCTAAAATAAAAATTCGGGCCGTGGACAAACTGCGGTCACACAAGCTTGAAGCCAATTTCACACTGAGGCAGACATGATGACATCATCAATACGTTTTATCGCAATTGGTCAGTAGAGTCCACATTTTTTTTTTTACTGTCCACCACATATAGCGCACACCCCCTACCCCTACCCCTACCCCTAGGCTGGAACTCATCAAAGGCGTTTCCAAAGGCCATATTTCCCAGCCCTAGTTTTACAGTATATTACCGTGACTATGCTTCCTGGTCTGATAGTTAATTAAGTTCAATTGGCACATACTGTTACAGCAGGAATAAAGGAAGTGTTCATTAGAGTAGTTTCTCCACGTGCACTTATACAGTATTATAGCGACAGTGTGTCAGGCCGTGTGAAGGTGAAACGTGGACGAATGGCGATGAGAGAGCAACTCGGCTGTAATTACTGCACAGCCTCGCCGCACGTGAAGATGACCGAATACCCCCACCGTGCCGCCCAGGCTTACTTTCTTGGAGGTCACTTTGACAGGAAGTGCTTTCGCGTGACGTCCAAGCGCTATCGATTCTCAGGGCCGCGCGGAGCGCAGCGCAGCACACTGAAAATCAAGCGCACACACGCTGGACAGCTAATCATTAGTAGACATGTTAGCGGTAAACATTTACTTTCAGTTTCAAAGAAAACGGTATGTACTGAATGTAGTACAACATTTGTAAAGGCCCCCCCCCCTCTCACCTCGAGTAGATGCTCCTGTTTTATATTGGTATGGGCAAGGCCTCATCGCCAATGAATACTAAACAGTAGCACAAAATGCCAGGGGTGTCAAACACGTAGCTCAGGGGCCACATACAACTGAATTTGTTGTCAAAGGGGCCGGACCACTAACATCTTAATATAATAATAACAACAACAAGTTTCCCCCTCTAATTGAATGCAAAACAAAACAATATATATTATATTACTAGCATGCATTTTATTCTCATTTATGAGGGATGGACTTCAATGTTGTGTACATGAGGCACACAGAATTGGAGACAGCAAAATGCTGAATGCTGAACGGTTTGTAATCGCGATTAGCATTGGAGTGCTAGCCATTACCATTTTAGGTCAAACAATATTCTCGTTTTATATGTACATTACACATCTAACAGTATCTTAAAAATCACTTGCAGACGCTCCTTTGTCGTTTTTGGCAAAGTTCATCATTGGCCAAAATACTGCATCCATTGTTTTTTTTAATTGATACATTTCTTTTTTTTTTTTTGGGAGGGGGGGGGGGGTGCAGCAGAGCTTCGAGGCAGGAACCTATTTTTGAAGTCAACTTAGCCAAGTTATTCGAGTTATGAACTACTCTCACGTTTGAGTTTGTTGGTGACTTAAACACCATATTTTCCCCCGTAAAATAAATCAACCTTACCGTTTGTGTCTCATCTCACTGCGTTATGTCAAGAATTAAATCATACGTTTCCCTCAAACTTATTAAAGGGCATAAAAGTCCAAGATAGAATCTATGAATTTTTGATGCAGGTTCGTTTTCCACGATGCAGGTGTGTGATTGACAGGTCGCCGGACAGCTTGATCATCAAGGATCATCCTTCCTCGCGGGCGGGCGTCGCCCGAGCCGCCGAGCCCCAACGCTCTCGTTCCTGAGCCTCGAATCGGCTTTTCCTCCCCGTCAACCCATCATCCCCGCAGATCTGTCACTCAGGCTTGTTCTGGCGCTCGTTTCCCATCTTCTCGAGCTGTCACGGTTGCCGGACAAAAGTCATCCGCTTCAAAATTGCAACGTCAAAAACGATAAATAAACTTCTTATAAATCTCTGAGTCATACTTCTTGTCTTCCATCTCTGCTTTTTCTTCTGTATGTGTGAGAGGCAGCGCACGGAATGGCGGGACAAAGTCAAGCTAGCAATTTCCCGGCTTGTAGGTAATGCCGGGACAGGGGTGTGAAGATTAACACCTGACGCTCACGTCTGCTGGCCTGTTGTCTTGAAAGCAGTTGTCGCTGTCCAACAACTCAACTTTTAGAGGTCCTGTGCTTATTGGAGCACCCTTTTCACGCTTTCAAAGCTGTGAAATGCACCATTACTTTCGCTGGGTTTTATATAAAAGGCACAGGTGGATACATTTCCAATGTACTGAAACAGCTCCGATACAGCAAATGTGGGGAAGCTGTGTATGAAAAAGGCTAAAGTGAAGCGAATGTGCTAATTATAGCCCCTTTCACACTGCCTTTCAAAGCGGAGTTATTCCTGGACCACAATTCCTTTTGAGTGGCACTGACACAGAATGGAGGCGAAGACAACCTGACAATTTCCCAGCTTCGCCTGCAGTGTCCGATGCGCAACTGTTCCGGTGTGAAAGGTAATGCCGGGACATAGATGTCAAGTTTTCACACCTGACACTCACTTGTGATGAGTTGAAAGCAATTGTCGCTGACCAATAACTATTTTATGCGTCATCTAATGATCTGATCGCGGTATGCCGTGCCCCTTTCACGCCTTCTTCTGTCAACACGGAACGGGAGCAACGGGTCAACAAAGTCACTTCACGGTCCCGGAAGCAGAATTAACCAACCGCCGGAATGCCGAAATTCCGAAACAGGGGTGCGAAGTTTAACACGCGACACTAACGAACACGACAACAAGTGAATTGAGTTGAAATTACAATTAGGAGAGGAGAAGCCTCAATGGAAACGAGAATTTGGCTGGCCCACTCGTGAGTTTGCACGTGGCCGCCAGCACTCCACCAATAAGAAACAATTTGCACACACACAAATACAAGAGCACTGCTGTTTGATTGGATGTGACTGAGTCCAGCATCATCCTCATTGGCTTGCATCAAGTGTGTGCGTGAGTGCTGTTCTATATTTAGCTCACGCAGGGGTCTCATGACTTGTTCTCGGCAGGCTGCCTCTGACTTGAGGAGCGTCTGCCACACACAGATGACCTCTCTCACACACTCACACACGCACGCACACTGATATCATTACGTGTTTGTACGTGTGTGTGCATGTGAGTGATTGGGAATCATCACATTTCAAATTTCTAATGAAAACTCTGAGGGTTGCATTGACATGAAAGTGATCGAATAAAGACTGGAACATTGGTTTTTACTTTCTCGCCCTCCAGTAAGTACATCGTTCTTGAAGTCGTACACCGTACGTGAAGGAAGGACTCCCCGCTCGTCCATTCTGCCGTGTAGTCTACAGTACGTGTAAAGACATGCTAAAGTCATGTAGGTGCAAAAGTCCAAGTATGGCTGGTATTGCTACCGTATATACGGTGCCATGAAAAAGTCCCCCCAGGAGATGCATGAATGTAGCACACGAGCACAAAATTGTACAAAAAGATAACACGGCCTAAGAATATGCTTTTAAACGTTTTGGGACAGAGTTGAAAACAATACAACACTGGATGAAAATTCAAAGTCACCGTTAGATTTGTAGTGTTATGTCAGTCGTAATATCATACACAAACACAGGAAGTACGTTTACAGCATTTAAGCACGCAAAAAGAAAGAAAGAAATATGGGTGTTTGCAAAACGAGGAAAAAAAAGTCACTGTGTTGTCACAAAGTTGGCCAAGCTCATCATTTCCAATTAAGTCATTCATATTACAGAGAATGAATTCCTTTTCGAGGAGTTAACAATGTTATCGAAATCCAATTAGCAGCTGCAATCGCCCGCTACTTGGTGGGCGGAAGCATCAGCAAATGCTGTTTTGAAGGGCGGCAAATCAGTCAGTCTGTGTCTTTTTCAATTGACATTACATGCATTTTTTTCCCCCCAAAATTCCCAATTAGTAATTTTTTTTTCATTTTCTTTTTTTTTTGGTGGGGGGGGGGGGGGTCAACCCCAAAAATGCTTATTGGTGGTTTACACCCACGTATTAACAAATTACTTGAGTTAAGAAATATATATATATATATATATATTTCTACAACCCAATATTGGAACGTGTTGCAGCCATCAAATTCTAAGTTAATGATTATTTGCTAAAAACAATAAAGATGATCAGTTTGAACATGAAATATCTTGTCTTTGTAGTGTATTCAATGAAATATAGGTTGGACATGATTTGCAAATCATTGTATTCTGTTTTGATTTCTGTTTAACACAACGTCCCAACTTCATTGGAATTGGGGTTGTATGATTTTGTTTTTTTTAAACCACCAAATCGTTTAGGGGGCTAAAGAACATTTTAGGGGGCCTGAAGCCCCTGTAAAATAGGCCTAACGACGCCACTGGCATCACCTAAAGATGAGACCTTTACACATATATCCCTACAAGTAATTAGCACGTACTAGAGGTTGAGGTCTTTCCATCTATACAACTACAAGATATTAGCATTTACAGGAGGTGAGACCTTTCGATCACGACTGGCGCAAGCGTCCTTGCTCGCGGAGGAGGTCAAACGCTGCCAATCAGTCTCGGCGAGGGAACGAGCTCATTAGGAGGCGGCCGACGGCAACGAGCGCCATCGTCCGTCCGCCCGCCCGCGCGCGCGTTACGCTCCTCGTTTTCCGCCACGTCTTCCTGTCACATGCTGCGGGTGTCGCGCGACATTCATTATTCCGCCGCACGTGAACATCAAATGACACGATTAACGGTGGCCTTATGGAAATGGACTACAAAAATGTATTCTTTTTGTAGTCCAAATGTCAATTGTTCTTTTGCTGCATCCAACACTGCTGACTATTCTTGCTGCCGTTTACATTCATGGCTGCATACAACAGTATAGTATCTACGTATTACATACTACTCGCATACAGACTATTTGTTAATATATGCATAATGTATTTTGCGACATACAATGCTGAGGACTATTATTGCTGCTGTTCACAATGACTTTTGGATGCAGAGTATCTCATTAGTCATGAAATGCTGCTTATAAATAGACGATTGATCAATGTAGTTTTCGCCAGATGCAAAGCTGCTGACTATTGTTGTCGCTGCTGCACAATTTCTCCTCATTCTATTACTCCAAGTCCTTATTGATCAATCAGAGCTGTGTCCCAATACTTTCGGCAATGCAAACAAATCTTAAATCAGCTTTGTCGACAAGATTAGGGCTGCAACTAACGATTATTTTAACCATCGATTAATATGCAGATACATTTTTTTTCGATTATTTTATGAATCCCGAATTTCTAAAGAAATTCAAATTCCATCCCTTTGTTCAAAAACAGACCATTATTTAAACTTATTCAGTTACTGGTTTGGTCCGTGACAAAACATTTTGCAAATATCCTATTTTGATGAAACGCAAAGATAATCAATCTGCTTTATTATGATAATAAATCAAATATTTAATATTTTCTGCAACCAGTTGAGGGCGTACCCCGCCTCCTGCCCGATGACAGCCGGGATAGGCTCCGGCACGCCCGCGACCCGCGCGAGGAGAAGCGGCTCACAAAATGGATGGATGGATCATATTTTCTGCTTTATTATGATAATAAACATAATTGTCAATATTTACGCTTGAGGATTTGGACAATTTTAAGTTAAACAAGGTCTCTAAACGATGAATCGATTGTCAAACATTGTTATCGATTAATTTGGTAATCGATTAGTTGTTTATTGCACCTCGAGTCAAGATGGCGGAGACCTCCGTCAAGGCTCCACCGTCTTAATAACTACGTGGAATATCCCACACATTATTGACTGAAGTTAAAGCAAATGTCAGGAAGATCAAAACTGGATAATTCCATCATCCGTATGAAGAAATATTTAGGTTGCATCTAAATATGTATACAGCTATAATAATGTGAAACAGACATCACAAGTGCCAGCCAGTAAATGGCGTTTGTCCCGTTTGGACTGCAAAACGGCGTGTCGCCCCACGGAACACAAAGCGCTTATCTCACACACACGAGCGGTTTGTCAAGGTCATCGGGTAGGATTTCTAGGAAACATGCAGATACGCAACATGAGACGTGCAGGACGTAGACGAGAAGGTGGAGTGGGGACAAAGGGCTGGAAAGACCCATGGGACAAGAGGACTACTTTTCCCATCAGCCCCTTCTCTCCAGTCCCAATCATGTCCTACACGAGTGATACAGGAAAACACTTCACTGCGTTTGATGTAATTTGCATCCAAAAGCAAATGAAAAAATGTTTTGTCATGTTTATTTGAATGAGGAAAACTAGCGCTCTATGTTATTTTACTTCATAAAATGCAATGTAACGACAATGACAGAACGGTTTTTTTTTGCTTCAATTCAATGGTCATTACGCTGCTCCTTCCGGTGTTGCGCGCCTTGGCCACTTGGGGGCAGTACAATACAGACATATGCATAAACATGGAGACAGCGGAACCGTCACAAGCTCTCAGCGGTATTATTCGTCGTTCTTCATAGACGATAAAGAATATATGCCTCGAAGTATGGTTATATTATCTGTCTGCATGTGTTGCTCCAGTTTGTCTTTAAATAGCCATAATTTAAAGGGTTATAACACCGCCTCATAGACGCTATTTCATTTCATAATCATTAGATTCATTTCCTACGTGCTGGCATTAGCAATTGAGTCACCTGCCTCATCTTTGTATATCAAAAGCTGTATATTATCAAAGCACCACTGTACAAAGCGTGCTGCGAAGACGACCTCCAATGCCATAGACCTTTTTAGCCCATTTATATCTTTTCAAACCATATAACCATACAAAACTTGTTTGAAACGTAATATTTCAACAACAAAAAGAGTTTGTTCCACCTAAGCCCTCGCACCTCCCAGCACCTCCAAACCCCTGATCGTAATAGAATCGGCCCGTCCGAGGCCCAGCAAGCCCAACGTTAAACTTTACAGCTTCATCCTGTACAGGATACAGCACATAAGAATTTTGTCATTAACACCCAGGCATTATTCCCAACAAAATAAACAATTCAATAACCTGACCGTGTGTAAGGGTACGTTGCAATGCCGGAACACGGAGTGCGATGTTTAATTTGCCATTTTACCGTGTTGCTATTATGTATTAATGACATGGAACGGAGGGATGAAGTCAACATGGGAAGTAGGATCAAAGGCGTAGCAGTGGCGGGATGGCGAGCGAATTGGGTGAAAATGTATTTTGCATCAATATGACAATCCACCTTTTTTTTCTGGACATGGGATGGACTGTATCCGGGCAGGTTAAGCACATATCACAGTGACTAATCGAAATGGCCTGGAGACACGCGTGCATGCACACACGCACACACACCATTTCTTCTCTTCTTTCCGCCTTCCTCCTCCATCCTTCCTCCTCTCCTCCACAGGCTGTCTGGGAGGTGAGGCTCCACCCTTCTTCCCCATCGTAATTTCATCCGTGTGCGTGCGTGCATCTCGCTGTGGCGGTCACGACTCTTTAACCCAGCAGGGAGGAGGGACAAAAAGGAATGATGGCGTCTATCATGTTGCCATTTTATCAACAAACACACACACACACACACCAAAGTACAAAATAATCAAAGCTGAGATTTTAACTCACAAATACAAAGTGAATAAAATACCACGCCTGTAACACTACAAGTATCCAAAAAAAATAAAAAATAAATAAATAATAA
Source organism: Phyllopteryx taeniolatus (assembly GCF_024500385.1). Taxonomy (NCBI): domain Eukaryota; kingdom Metazoa; phylum Chordata; class Actinopteri; order Syngnathiformes; family Syngnathidae; genus Phyllopteryx; species Phyllopteryx taeniolatus. Next base: position 27,937,672 of record NC_084511.1, on the reverse strand, counting down.
TAATAACAACAACAAAAATCTCAGTATAGTACTATTAGTAGTACAAGTAGTAAGGCTATGTTCACACTGCAGGGCATGATGCCCAATTTGGACTTTTTTTGTTAAATCTGATCTTTTTATGTAGTCAGTCACGTTACAAAACCGACAAAAACAATGCGACTTCTAATGTGGACGTCACACGCATGTGCACGAAACAGGCACCGTGTTTACGCAAGTAAATGCGGCAAAATATAATATTTTGTAAAAAAGTGAAAACAAAATAATGAAAAAGTATTTGTAAAGAACCAAGTGTATTCATGAATTCATTCCAAAAAATAACCAGAGAACACTGACAGACCAAAACTACAAAAGGCACATACAAAAATGTAAAAAGACTCATTCATTAATGATTGATAAATAATCCCCACAATATGATGAATATAATAAGTACATTTTGGTTGCTATTTGCAGGAAGCTGCATTCGGAAATCCAATTATCCGAATGCGAGAAACCGCAACGGCTGCGTCAAGATGCGCTTCAGCGAATTCGGTCTCAAAGGCACAAGCGAATAAACGCCGGCTCTACCGTTACGGTTCGAAACTCCTACTCCAGATCAAAGCACCAGACCAAAAGATTTCTTTTTCTTTCCCTTCAGTTTGCATCTAATTCTGGAAGTTCCTTTTGGAAGCCGTCATTGTAGTCCTCCAGAGGGTTGCCCCCCCCCCCGCCCCACCCTCCAACATCTCATGAGACCTCCCCTGACTTCTAAACATCAAAGACCCCCCCCCAAAAACAACTTCTCCACACACACACACACACACAAAAATGATGACGAAGTGTGGGAATTTTTTTTATTGAATCCTACCACAGCAGTGTGTGTGTGTGTGTGTGTGTGTGTGTGTGCGTGCGTGTGCCTGTGATATTTGGGGGTATCACTGTAAATAAACATCCCCCCACCCCCTCCGTGGTGGGAAACGTTGGTGCCAGAAAAGTTTGGAGGGGGTGGGTTTGTTTTGAAACTCTATCGCAGCCAGGACGGGTGGAGCTCTTCTGGAGACGACCGGGGTGGCAAAACATGTGTTGCTATGTGTGTGTGTGTGTGTGTGTGTGTGTGTGTGTTGGGGTGACATGTTGGAGGTCGAAAGGACATGGCGTGAAACAGCTGTCACACACACACACACAACTATAGTCTTTTCCCAAACATATCACGTGTGAATTGAGGTCTCGGGGGGTGTGCCGTCTGTAAAAGTCAACACAACGCTCACACGCTGGATCAAAACACGGCCGCAAGCGTCACACATTGACAGCCCAAAATGAAAACCGCAGGCGAAAACATCTTAGCGCGTTCAAACAATGATTAAAAATCAGTGTGCAGTGTGCATGCCAGGCCGCTGGGTGGCAGTGTAGCACACCCAGGTGGCCTTTTGTTTTGTTTTGTTTTGTTTTTTGTTTAGCCATATGCAAGAATATATAATTTCCCGAAAAACTGGAACTTAGATCACTGGACTAAAACATCAAAATAGAACCAAACATTTTAAGTTAACAGGAGATTTGTAGGACAAGAAAAATACTGAATGGAATATTAATGAATATGAATGAATACTATTGTTGATGGACACTGGCTTCTCTCCACTGTACGAACGAGAAAACAATCAATCAGCACTACACACGTCACCACATAACCGCGTCGACACTCGGCTCAGTGAAGACTCACTACAGCAAAAACAAGCACAGCTGTCGCACGCGCGCACACACATCCACACACTGCGGTGATTACAGCTGCAGTCGCACAGATCCTGCATACTTAAAGACATCGCACGATGCACGGTGCGCCTCGTTATGCCAACGGAATTACAATCTACATAATACATACACTCCTCCAGTGTTAGCCTCCATTAGCGACTTGAGTGCAGCGCTTCGGGTCCAATTAAGATCATTCCCAGCCGTCACGGTGGAGTCGAAAATATGAATGATTTAAAAGGTTTTTTTTGATCCTGAATTGTTTTTGTGCACATTACGGCAAACAAATATCCAAGAAAACAACATTAGCAGAGGTGCCTGAGTCAGCATCAATACCCGCTCTCCACAACAATTTGGATCGGCACCAAAATCTAACGGCTTCTTCCTTGGACTATGCCCCAAACCTCCATAAAGTTTGGAGAAAATCGATTGCATGAGCAAGCTCGAACATTTGCAGGGTTCTTTTCCCCAATGGCAGATTTCAGTTCCCCCCCAAAATATTGAATTGGATTGAGATCAGGACTCATTCCTGTGGGCTTTTTGGATGTCTGCTTTGGGTCTTTGTCTTGCAGGAGGACACATGATCTTGGCCTCAAACCAAGTTTTGTTACACCGGATAAAACATTTCGCTCTAAAATCTCTTGATCATTTTCTGTGATACAGTCAAGGCCTCCAGTACCACATGTAGAAAAGCAGCCCCAAAGCATTACGGATCCTCCACCATACTTCTGTTGGCAGGGTGTTCTTTCCCTGAAAGGCTGCAAACATACTGTTTGTGTGCATTGCTAAAAAGCTCTACTTTGGTTCATGTCTCCATAAAATCCATCCATCCATTTTCTGAGCCGCTTCTCCTCACTCGGGTCGCGAGAGTGCTGGAGCCTATTGCCAGCTATCATCGGGCAGGAGGCGGGGTACAGCCTGAACTGGCTGCCAGCCAATCGCAGTGCACACATAAACAACCAACCATTCACACTCACATTCACACCTAGGGGCAATTTAGAGTCGTCAATGAACCTACCATGCATGTTTTTGGGATGTGGAAGAAACCAGAGTGCCCGGAGAAAACCCACGCAGGCACGGGGAGAACATGCAAACACCACATGTTTGTGGTGGCCGGGGATTGAACCGACAATTGAGTCTGTCAAATATTATTTGTTAGCTTTGACTTGTAAACACACGTCGTCTTTTTCTGGCGTTGTATTTGGATGGTAACACTAATGCTAATTTATGATGGTTCTAAGTAAAACGTAAAGCCTAATTCTTTGATTTCCCTCCCCCCCTCCCTTTAAATATACTACATAACTCCACTGAAGACAGGTTTGTCTTTTATAGGGCAAAGTATGTCTTTTTTGTATTTTTTTTTTTTTTTTTATAAAAGGTTTTAATTAAGGACTTAGAGACCCTGTTTTCACAGACGCTTTGTCATAACTGTGAGGCAGACGCTCTAACCAGTCGTCCACCGTGCCATCACGCTGGCCCCCATGTTTGACGTCTACAAACCGCCACACATTAGCATGTTGAATGTGTGGCTGTGTACCACTAATCCTGGCAAGGCTTATTTGAGAGCGCTATGCAGCTAATCTGTGTTTGTCTGTACAACTAAGTGGTTTTATAAAGCTTCCCAGTTAAAACAGACAAGGCTATGCGCTAGCTTGGATTGCTAACCGTGCTAATAATTGACTGACATGTAGCTAAATGATGCTTATATTAGCCTAAGTTTATCAGAAACTTGTTTGTCCGTCAAACAAATGCTGATTTACAAGCCACTGGAACAATTAGCGGGTAGATATGTGCGACCCTTAGCCCTCGTGTGGTGTTAAAAAATGTTAGCGACATAGTAAAAAGAGAACTGTCCAGTAAAGAATCACGGACTAGCCTTTTAGCTACACGGCTAATTAGTGAGACACCTATTTGGCTGGATGGTTACCGCTAGCTTCATTTGCTAAAGTCAAACTATGAGCCTAGCGAGACAGCCGCCAGGTTGTCTTGTTAAGTTTGCCAGTTTGTTATTTGTTAGCTTTGACTTGTAAACACAGGTCGTCTTTTTCTGGCGTTGTATTTTGATGCTAACACTAATGCTAATTTATGATGGTTCTAAGTAAAACGTAAAGTCTAATCCTTTGATTCCCCCCCCCCCCCCTTTAAATATACTACATAACTCCACTGAAGACAGGTTTGTCTTGTATAGGGAAAATTATGTCTTTTTTTTAAACATTTTTTAATAAAGTTTTAGATAAGGACTTAGAGACCCCGTTAGCAAGCGATGTGATGATTTTCACAGGCGCTTTGTCATAACTGTTGAAAATGTGAGATGACACCAACGAGGACAAGGACATGTCACAAACAATTCACCGCTAAGCGTTCCCCATCTGTTCTTCTCGCTAAAATCCAGACAAATGGCCAAATCGCTCCATTATGGATTCATGATTCAACTTTCGACAGCTTAAGTGAGTTGTTTGATTAGCCTTAGCCGTTTGGCTACAGTGACAAGGCTTTATGTACAAAACATATATATAATTCATGCTGTGAAATCCACCTTAAGGCAACATTTGTTCAAAAATCTACCAACAACAACGGGACTTCTTCGACCAGTACTCAACACAACAGGAAATGAAGTGGAACGTACAATATTTTGTTAGTTATAAAGTCAGTCTAAAGAAGCTAATCTAGATTAGGATTTGTCCTGATGGCCTACTAAAGCTAGTTTACAAGCCACAAATATTTCTCTCCATAGCAACAATTAGCATATTGCTAAGTTTTTCTTAAAAGCTGAGTAAAGCCAGGTTTTATTACTGTAGGTGTCAGCTACACGTCTAATCATTACTTAGCTGTGTTTCTTTCTGTGTGTGAGTTTTAGCTCAAATTAGTTATATGGCAACTGTGGAGTCGCCTGTAGCTACGCGTTAGCAGTTTGAGCTACATGGGTCTATACACACAGGCATATTTGTTAGCGTCCGTTGCTAACAGAGCTAATCTTTATCTTGGTTCATCCAAATAGCTAACTAATGCAAAAACCTTTGTACTCATTGACGATTAATATGTACTGTAGCTACAGTATGTGCCAAATTAGCAGATTATAGCGAATATATTATATATATTTTTTCCCCACACATTTTTCCAGATGAGCATTTTTGCCTGAAAAGAATGTAGGCTATTTTCATTCAGCTGACTGTATTTGTTTTCATCCACATTCTTGACGTTTGCATGTCACAAACGCCAAAGCACACACAAAGACGTGCTAAATATAGACCTCCGTTGTTGAACCCTACACAAGCAGCACACATTGCAGGTTCTCCTTCCTATAAATGTCCAGACAGATTTAGTGCTTTGGAAATCATGTGTACACTCATCCACCGTGTATTATTATTAGTATTATAATGATTTGTCATATTACAATTATTTTTCTAAATATTTAGGTGAAGAGCATCCAAACAAACAAACAACACTTACCATGTTTGTGCAAAACCTCTTATGATGATCAATAACAATATTAATAATACATTTGATACTACAACAGTAGTCTGGAAGTAATTATGTCATAAAGCATTATGGTAACTTAAAGGTTTGCTGTTTGCCCAGGAGCGCACTCCAGAACTACATGAAAATTCAGCCCCCAAAGCCATGTTCACTTAGCAACATGAAATTTGGTAGGCCTCTATCATGAGCCCACTGACGAAAAAGTCTCAAGAAGCCATGATCGAAAAGACACAGGAAGTCGGCCATTTTGGTTGAAGCGGCTAAATTGACCTGTAACTTGAATGAATGCGCACTCGGAATGTGGCGTCCATAAAAAGACAAAAGACGACGTCCACTTTTAATCGTAATGGTATTGTTCATTAACGTTCAATTGAAGACCCCCCGAGGGACAAATCAACAGAGGGCATCATTAAATTTAGTCCTTCATTCGCTTCTCGCTCAATGAGCAAATTAAATTCAACTATTTTATGATGCGGTGCGTTTAGAATTCACTCCGGCAGTAGATGACTTCAAACAACACGATGTGTCGGTTTTCACATCCAAACAGGAAGTATCTCTCCGAAACAGGATTGATTAGCGAAGTGCTTCCCAAAGGTGGAAAGACTTGAGTGTGGTGTCTCGTTGGGACCGGGAGGAAGCACGCATGACGTATGCTGTATTTATAGCCGCACTGTTTCCATGACAGTCACGCCAGCCCGCAGACGCTGCATCCTCACCTCCCGAGGCCAGCGACCACTGTTTCCCACATCAGTTTTTTTTTTTTTGCCGTGACTGAATTTTGGCCACCACTAATAGATTTGGGCTTTTGCTGCACAGCGATTGTGTCACTGTGCTGCGTCTGTGCGACTGCTAATCGATACTGCCGCTTTCCTTTACGGATGGAAATACAGTAACACAAGTGATTGAAGTATCACAAGTATCGGAACGCCAGACACAGGAATGAAACGTGTATCGATGTTTCTGAAACTCCCAGGAAGTCTGAAACATTCCACTCAACGTCAGAAATGGATGCAGAAAACCGTGACGAGTAATACTTTAAACCGTAAATATACCACAAACTAACAACTAACACTTTAATATGATTTCAAACTCAATATGATGTATTGTACAGATTATTTGATCTCGAAGAAAAATGCTCCGGAAGTGCACTGATACTGTACATGCACACTTCCGTAACTTCCACATCACGTCAAAGATGTTCGTCTCTCAGTCGAGATGTATCACGTCAGCATACTTCCTTGACACCAATGACTTCTCTACTGTCAGCCAGGGATTTGGTGCCATCTTGTGGCAATTTAGGGCATTATAGAAAGAGCACCAAAAAGTAAAAAAAATTGTGAATATGGAGGGGTTGACTGTACAAACAGCTCTGAAAGCAACCAAGCGAAGTGGCTCCGGAATATATTTGCAACGCTTCACTTTTTCCACATTTATTACAAAATGGATTCAATGTGTTTATTTCCCCCCCTTAAAATTCTACACACGACATCCCATAATGACAGCGCCGAATTGTATTTATTTCGAAAATGTATTGAAAATATCTACCGTGTTTGAGCTGGGTGCGCCCAGAGCATTTGAATGCGATGCTGGCGACGCTTGTTGCCCCGAGAAACAGCCCCGACCCGCACTCTCTCGCCATCTCTCTCGCTCGTCACCCCAGCGCACGGGTGAGGAGGACGCTTCGGGCATGATGCGCATGTGGCGGGTTGTTTGAGGACGCAGTTTTGTTTTTTGTTTTTTTTTTCTCCCTGCCGCCATGAAGACGATTCACAGATTTGAATGAGAGATTGATAGTGTCACTGTGTGTGTGAGCGTGCATGGAATCCTCAGTCTCCACGGAGATGCAGCAAGCTGGGGAAGCAGCCAACATGGTGGCGTAAACGCAACAAATGCCTGTGTGTGTGTGTGTGTGTGTGTGTGTAGTGAAATTAGCTTCCACAAGCGCTAGCCGCGCGAAAAGCTACTTTGAGTTGACGTCGTAGCTTCCCACTTTTGTCCCGTTGTGTCGAGAAGTGGTCGCAGAAGTGCGGTTGGCTCGTGGTGCGTGGAGATGAACTCACTTGCCGTCCCCAAATTGGTGGGCAGAGGACCGTGCCCTTCCGCGTTACAATAGAACAGACTTGGAAAGATTTTTCACCTTTTATGGCGAGTCATCAAATGTTGTCCTCATGCTCCCTCCCCCAGGTAATGTGGTACACTAAAATGTTTCGCAATTTTCACGTTGCCCATTTGTCCAGTAGATCAGGTTCAAATTCGGTAGCCATCAGAAAAAAATTCTCGGAATGAGCGAAGTGTTAAAAAGCTTCCAAAATATCATATTGTTCACCTTCATTTTCCCGTTGTGTTGAGTACTGGTTGCAGAAGTGGCGCTAAACACGTTACAATAGCCAACATGTACGAGCCAACCAATCATGGCCGAAGCCCTCTATTCCATTGACACGCACACATACACATTTGTTGCTCAATATGGACTCTGCAAGCCTTCAAGTGAAACAACTTTTGCGTCCTTTTGTGTTGTTCCAGCACCTTCGATCCAGTTTCGCCACACCGGCACTTTGTCCTCTGAGAAAACACAAACGCATGCATGGACACACGCACACAAAACATTTTACTGTAATGTTAGCCAACAACTACAGCAGGCTAACTGACTTAGCGGTGAGAAGCTAGCATTGTTTAAAACCAGGTTACAAAACCACATCCAGACATGCTTCGCGGCTAAAGTTAGCGCTACTTGGAGCTACGAGCATCAGGAACTTAGGTCTAACTGCGAGTTTCTAAACTGTCATTTGAGTTTGCATAGTAACGGGCGAAATCCTCGCATCTCCAAAATCATAATATTTTTTTGGGGGGGGGGGGGGGGGAACAAACAAACCAAAAAATCGGTACGCTTCTTAAGCCATTATCCTCAAAGGAGGACTGACCAATAATATTGATTTGTGGGAAAAATATGAACTTGACCAAATGTGGACATGCTGCACAGAGTAAATGAATCAACTTTTTTTTTTTTTGATTGAGTTACTTTGATAAATATTAAAATCTCGAGAAATAAACATGATTATTCATTGACATACAGATAAATCTGCTTGTTTTCGTCATAGCTAATCAATAGCGTTAGCGCCGTTGAGACGTGTTAGCTGATTTCAAGGCGTTACCGCGGTAGCTTTGCAAGTTTAAATTCGTACAGCGCGACTCAAAGTAAACTTAAAAATACTTGTACTCGGGCTTAAGACGTATAAAGTCATAACTTAAAGCTAGGCGACGAGCCAAAAATAACAAAGCGCTAGAGGACATGTTAGTCGCGTCTCACAAGGTCAGATTAAAGATAAAATTGTGGTCGCCGCAGAGACCGCATGCCAGCTATGTCGCCTATTTTTGCCGGCGGGCGAAAATAGAATGGATTTTAGCAATTAGCACGCACACTTAACACATGTACACACACACACACACACACACACAAAGATATTAATATGTACACAAATGTCAGCACATGCAGCTTTGTGCATCCATCACTGCCACGCTCATGCAGAAGATAGCAACACGGCGGCACACAGGAAAAGGTTACGCATGTCACTGAGCCTCAATAATGCCATGTGACCCCCACACCGGAGTCCCAACAAAAGGAGCCGCTAAAATCGGAACTTAGCAGCATGAAATTCAGTACGTCATGAGTAGACCCACAAAAAAGAGTCTGAGAAGCCGTGTCTGAAAATGTCAGCCGTCGTAGCTACTTTGACTTCGTAACACGACACTCGGTAGACCGACAAAAATGTCTCAAGAACCCACATCGGAAAATATGCAACTCAGCCATTTTGGTTCGAAGTAGCCATTGTCGTCATTATCTGGGGGCGGAGCATGGCTGCGAAGTTTGATGACGCGCCATCGAAGCCGCCACTTTCATAACTCAGCTCCACAAGGTCAGGTTGTCATTGAAAATGCGCACACGTTTGTGTGTCTGTGTGTGTGTATCTAGGTCACATCCATGCCGCCTAATATTAAATGTGATCTGTGCTTAACATTTGAACCCGCAGGTCACATTGGTCGCATGTTCCCGTTTCATCGCTCCCAACGCAAAAAGTAACAACCAAACACAATCGATATCAAACGTCAACCCGACCAATTGATTATTAGCACACACCATTTTTCACACACGCACGCAAATATATACATAGAGACCCACAGGAAGCAACCAATCAAGCCGCCGCTAGGCTAACGCCTCCTGCGAGTCCCCCACTGAGCCGCATTTCAGCAACCTGTCACATGCAAGGACAACACACACACACACACACACACAGGAAAAAGGCCAGAGTAATCAGCATCTCTGTCCTTGAGGCATGAGGGATGCCATGCTGACACACATACACATACACCTATGCGTGCGCACGCACACACACACACACACGATGGCGGTGACATTATTAGAGAATTGTGCGAGCGCGTTCCCCATTAAAATTCTCTTCGACTTCCTGACATTTCACACAGATATGAGCAACGACGCTAAACATTTGCGCCCTTTTCAACCCAAGCCCGCTTCATCATCCCGCCCGTTGCCGCAGTACACTCAGACTCTTATGGCAGCGCAACGGCCAAAAAGTAGAACAGTTGTCTGAAAATATCAAATCGGGGGAACTACGCTTCCCCCGCAAGGTGGTCGAAAGTGGTCACATTTTGGAAAATAGGGCCCCAAAGTGGTCAAACTCTGGAAAATACACCCCAACGTGCTAACATTTAGGGAATTACACGCCCAACATGGTACAATGTTGGAAAATATGTTCCAAAAGTGCTCCATTTTGGGATAATAGGCCACAATGATGCCGGTTTTCAATGCAGTGCCGCCTGAGGGTTCAAAGGTCATGGGCATTCAATGTTTATTTGGGCGTTGCCCCTGACGTGCAGGGATTTCTCCAGATTAAAGGTCGTCTTTGTAGTGTGTTGGATTGAATATTGGTTGAAAGGGATTTGCAAATCATTGTATGCCTTTTTATCGACATTTTACACATCCCAACTTCATTGGAATTGGGCTTTGTACAATGGCTCACGTAGTTTTCAACTTCAAAATAGGATTTTCAACAGCGACAACAATAAAGGGACAGATGATTTAGACAATCAGAACTTCATTAGCCTTTGCTTTTGAGCAAGTAGCAATAAAAACATGTTTCAAAGCTTCCTGAACAGCATCTGACATCATTGGAAGTGAGAGGGACTGAGCCAATCACTACAAACAAATACAATTTAGCACAAGTGATGAGTCAGCACAAAATCGAGAAAAAGGGGGAAGATGATTTCCGATGACCGCAGTCACACACACACACACACACACACACACACACAGCAGTGCTTGTCAGTGGACTGCACTGCACGTGACGCACACACTCATGTAGCTGCCACTAGCACCTCCATATTAGGCATCAACACACACACACACACATGCAAAGGCAAAGAGACATTGAACTGCAACCTTCGACCTCCACCAGATTTATCTGCACATATTGCAGGATCTCTGCGGCGTCTACAAAAACACGCGTGCGCACGTGTGTGTGCGTGAGTCTGGCTTTCTTTGAACTTCCTCACCGTTCTGAAAAACATCTGCTTCACACACATACACACGTCTTGCGTTCAGGCAGCCATTTTGTCACAATAGCAGATATACGCGACAAATTTCACAGTGTTAAAAATGTGTCCCAATACTTTACTCCATAGTGTTTGTTTCCCAATTTTCCACTTCTGCCACATCCAATAGAGGAAATAATTGAAATTAAGAGGAGAGTTCAACGAAGTGATAAAGGACAGAAATAAGTTGTTTGTTTTTTTTAGCTTTTGTGTGTTTCCAGGATGGATTCATTTTGAGCGTCCATTCAAACAGGAGGTCAACTATTTCAAGCCGTGAGTAGAATGCCATTAATCTTTGGCTATTTGGGTGCTACGGGAATTCGATTATATTCCTGGGAATTACAATCTCCCAGGACCTGAAGTGGGCGACCAACATCAACTCCGTCCTCAAAAAGGCCCAGCAGAGGATGTACTTCCTGCGGCTTCTGAGAAAGCTGTTGAGGCAGTTCTACACAGAAGTCATCGAATCGGTCCTGTGTTCTTCCATCACAGTCCGGTTTGACGCTGCTACAAAAAAGGACAAACTCCGACTGCTGAAAGGATTGTCGGTACCCCCCTACCCGCCCTTGAGGACTTGCACGCTGCCAGAACTAAGACAAGGGCGTGCCAAATCCTCTGGGACCCTCCCCACCCCGGTCACCGGCTCTTCCGGCTCCTTCCCTCAGGTAGGCGCTACCGATCAATGCAAACTAGAACTAGTAGACATTCCGACAGCTTCTTCCCTCTTGCAAGCAACTTCTTAAACAGCTAACTTACAATTCCATTAGAACAAGCTGGCAATTTTTGGACTTGAGTTGGTTGTCACATTTGTGTGGGGCCAATGATGTATTACTCGTGCACTCACTGTAGTTGTCTCGCCGTGCTGCACTATTTGCATATAGTGGCCACTCATGCCAGAGTAGCATCTGCTCCATTTGCACACTGATTGAGGAGTATCTGCAACATTGTCCCAGATGATCGCACTACTCGTCACTTTAAACCGCATCCACTCCTTGAAGTGGACTATTGCGATATTAGCCATTCGAACTGCTCGAAGTGCTAGAGGACTCTGCATCTTTTTGCACAATTGTTGTTTGTCAATGTCTTTCTGTCTCCAAAGTGTTCTGTAAATTGACTGTCTGCTGTCGTACTAGAGCGGCTCCAACTACCGGAGACAAATTCCTTGTGTGTTTTGGACATACTTGGCAAATAAAGATGATTCTGATTCTGATTCTGATTCATAAATACCATTTTCTATCATCGGAGAAAGATATTTCTTTACATAGAACAGTTTTACAGAATCCCGAGAAGGAAAAAAAAAACAAAAAACGTGTTTTTTTTGTTGTTGTTTTTTCAGTCAACCTGACTGGAGATGGCCACAAACGTGCAGAGTGCCAACATCCGGCGTGCGTGTGTGGTATACGCTCACACCAGCGACAATCGACAACTCTTATTTGAGTGAGGGATTCAAACACAGCCACGCTCTCTACTTTGATTGACAGCTCTTTTAGCACCCAAGCACGGCTAATAATATCACATTAATGTGACCACCAAAAAAAAGAGTTACAAATGCATTCACAAACACCTCCAGGTTGGAATATACACTATGTCTACATTCTTTTATTATATTCTTATTTGCATTTTTGCAGTATTTAATGAGATTTATTCAATCATTTTATTATGTTAACAAGGAAATTCAAATGAAATGTAATTTGATTCAATTGGATTATAAAAGGGTCCCAAACAACAATGCACTAATGAACCTTGAGTTACACAAACTACATTACGACATGAACACATTAGTCATGAAAGAAGTTGTTTTCAAAAAGAAAGAACATTTTGTAGCGTTTTTGAATGCGTTGCTGTCAACGTGTTCATCGGGCGAGTTGGATTCACGACAGCGTGTTTAAAAGGACCCCTGGCGGCTTCACGAACCAGAGCGCTCTTCATCCCGCACTGCAGTGGAGGAAGAGGATGAGCATGATGATGAGGAGGCTGTGTAGGGCTCTTCTTCGCCCTAAAAGGTCCATCAAGAGCACTCCCGCCTTTTACTAATTAGCCTCGTTTCAGTCGCAGGAGACGGCGAGGCCATAAATGGAACATTTCTCAAGCCCGAACGTCTCCCGCTATGCTTTTTTTCTCCCCACGGCTTAGCTTAGCTTAGCTTAGCTTAGCACGACAGCGCCAAGAGTCCCTTGAATGAAAATTCAAGACTTTTACCTTGAAAGGCAGTCAGAGCTCCACACAGGCTAACGGAGGAACAAAATATCGACAAAGTCACGGAGATTGTCGTATTTGTATTTTTCGGTTTCACTTCGGCTACATTCAAGCCAAAATAGAGTTGCTACTGTTCGTAAAATAGGATGAAATCGTATTGCGAGTTACTCTGTGATTCGCAGCCTCGATTGTGAAAAAAAAATATATCGCCAAATTGCATTGTCAAATTGTGATATTGTTGATACAACTGGCAAAATATTACCATAGTATCGTGATCCTAGTTGATCTGAATCGTCGAAATATTGCAATAATATTGTGAGTTAGTGTATGACTCCCACCCCTTATCGGTATCATCAAAACATTGTGATATCGTGGGTTACCCCCCCCCCCCTAATCGCAATATTATTTTTGTGTGCGACTGGCAAAATGTTATTGGGCTTTTACAAACCCCAATTGTGGTATTAACGATCGGAAAATAATAATAATAATAATCAAAATACCCCCCCCCCAAAAATCTCCTGCAGGGGAATCGATAGGTAAGGCTGGTGGGCACGACACGTACTGCCCCGCTTCAGTATCAACTAAACGTCCGTCCAAAAACTGTCTGAAAGACTGACGCTCTGCTGAAGCCAAAGGGAAATACAGAAAAAGGGAGTGACTAGAGGACGAGTGGAAAGATACAAACAAGGAAAGCGAAAGGGGATGAGGGCAGGTCAGGACAAGCAGGAAAGTGTTGAATCCCTAAATAAAGGCGTGCGTGCGTGCGTGTAGCTTAAGCACGCCCTACAAACATAACACACACGGCGAATGACAAGCGTGTGTAAGCGTGAGTCAGACACGCATTAGCTCGACGCTAACAATTAAACGGCAAGTGCGGTAACTTAGTAACTCGAGTGTGTTAATGATTGCACACGTACAGTAGAACCTTAGCCCCTTGACAACGGCCTTATCCGAGGTTTTGAATGGATCCTCAAAGTCCAGCTCAAACGCAAGTCAGGTTTAGAGGAACTTCAGAAGAAGAAGAACAACAACAACAACAACAACAACCTCGCCATTCAGTCATCATCACCGGGAAATATACACTGCTCACAAGGTCCCATATGCACGTTTTCAAACTGGACTATTGCCTCCAGTGAATATAATACAGGCAGCACTGACGAACAGAACAAAGAGCAGCCCATTCCACGCAATCCGGGCGACGTTCTACTTCTCATTTTGGAACGCAGCGGGCAAATGCGTGCCGAATACCGAAGGAGCGGCGTCAACGGGCGAGGATTGCGTGGCGAACCAGAAGACGGCGGATCAGCTACGACGTACGACATTCACTTCGGTTGGAAGCTGTGGCGATACGGTGGGCAAACGGACTGCACCGAGTCCGTCAATCGTCTATCGTGACGTCAGTGTCTGCTCCCTGTTGTGTTCGTGCTGACCGGAGCGCTGTTCTAGCGACTTTGCTTTTTCTTTGGCTTTTCTTGGTGACCCTTACACCAAAGGTTGAGTTCAGACAAACCTCCAAATTCCCCACATTTGGAATTCTACCAACATGATCTCAAGTTTGGTGTTCGGAGCACAGTGATTCGCGACGTCAGTGTGCCTCGCAGGGGCCGCTACCGATCAACGCAAACGAAAAGCTTCATTCCAGCAGCTTTTTCCATCTTGACAACATTGCATTGCTACAGGCTCAGTGACTCTCCGTAGTGGGTTTTCATGTCAAAATGGCTGTCTATTGTCGTACGAGAGCGGCTCCGACTACCGGAGGCAAATTTCTTGTGTGCTTTTGACATACTTGGCAAAGCGTCATTCAATAACTTCATGATATACTATTTAACCTGCTCATCCCAAAAGAGTAATACAGTGGAGCCCACATATTCGCGGATTCATCGATTGGATTGCTTTGGGGGAACCTATCCCCCGCTTATCCGCATCTTTTTACCCAATCACTATTCGCAGTCCCTATCCCCTGCCAAATGTCAATATTTGTATTCATTTTTTTCGTCTTCAAGTAGAGTAACGTGGTGACCGCAGTCAGTGGGAACTGACCAAAGGTCAAAGTTCAGAGGAACCCAAAAGAGTCAAGAAATTCCATCCATCCATCCATTTTGGGCGCCGCTTCTCCTCACGCGGGTCGCGGGCGTGCCCGAGCCTATCCCGGCCCTCAACCGGTCGCCAGCCAATCGCGGGGCACATGCAAACAAACAACCATTCGCACTCACAGTCACGCCTGCGGGCAATTTAGAGTCTCCAATGAATGCATGTTTTTGGGACGTGGGAGGAAAGCGGAGTGCCCGGAGAAAACCCACGCGGGCACGGGGAGGACATGCAAACTCCACACAGGCGGGGCCGGGGATTGAACCCCGCACCTCGGAACTGTGAGGCAGACGCTCTAACCAGTCGCCCACCGTGCCGCTCAAGAAATTCCATTGTACCAAAACAGACGCGAAACCAAAAGGTCCTAACGAACTCGATGTTTTATTAACAGGAGGACACACACACACGGGCACACACGGGCACTCATTTGACAAGAATTTGGCTCGTCACCCACAATGTATTGCATCAGTGCGGCCAGGGGCGTTCCTGCCGTCTGACCCGCCACCGCCTTGGCGGAGCAAAAAGAGCGCACAAGGTGGGTGTGTCGCTACCGCTACAAGACTACTACTAATATCACTCCCATGAATTCACTACATGGACAAACGTATCGTGACACCTTCAAGGCAGTGAAAAGCCAAGCTGTGCTTAGACGTCATCGTCGGCGGTCGATTCCAAACCAATGCTGACTGAGGACATCGAATTTGTTGTTGTTTGTTCAACTCGACATCTCTAAAACACAATTAGCGTGACAAAATGGCACGGAAAGGCTTGCATCTCGCTAACCTGCAGACTGATGGCGACTCGAGTCTCCGCAAATTCTTCTGGAGGCTAGGGAGTCGCAGGTGAATTTGAACCTGTTCGACGTTTGGAGACTTTTTGGAGACGTCGCAGAAACTTATTTTCTCTACGACCGGGGAGACATCTCCGCAAGGTCTCTGCGAGGTCTCCGAGACCCGCTGGAGACCGAGGAGATTGAGGTGACGTCACGGAGCCGTCACGAGACGTGTCCGCCAGCGAGCTAGGCCCGTAATTAAGACGCAGACGTGGTAGGAAGTCGCGTATGTGCAAGTCAGAATTAAGTCTTAAGCTTCAAGTTTCGAAAAAGACCCACATTCGTATGTCAAAAATCAAGCAAGTCAAGCAAGTTGAGTCCCTGGTAAATTTGAAAGTTTAAAGTTTGAGTCAAGCAAGTCCCAAAATTGTCAACTTAATTCTGACTCGAGTCAAGTCACGTGACTCGAGTCCCCCACCTCTGCTAAGTCGGTTAGCGGCATCAAGCTAATAATTCGACACACCGCCATCAAGCAGCACAGTATGTGCGCGTGTACGGTAGTAAATGTGCACGTGGAAGCATCGCAAAGCAGCGAGCAGAAAGGCGGGCGATGCCGCTGCGGCACTGCGGTCACGCAAGCCCGAGCGGGCCTTTGGGAAGTAGGTCAGCCAGCCAGCGAGGCAGAGAAACACTGCGAAAGAGAGAGAGGGAGATGAAAGAAGAGGAAGAGAACCGCAAGTGACCCTTTGGATGGGTGCCGGGCCAACAAACGAGTTGACAATCATTGCAATAATTCACACTTTTGAACAAGTGCATTATTCAGAGATGCCAACCGCGAACGTCACCTCACGGGAACATTCGGAATATACCAGAAAGACTCCAAATAATATTTTTTTTTTTTTTTTTTTTTTTTGAATGTAGTATTATTAACTTGAATTATATATTTCTGAGGACCTAAATTCCAATACAATATTAAGAATGACCCAAATAGTAATAATAGCAAGCAATAATATGGACAACATTTTATATCCTGACACAGGACACTCTATATGTCATATTTGACCTTAAAATTACATTTAGATAATGGCAATTTTTCCAATGTATTTATTACATAGATTAAAGTTAACAATAAATAATAAAACAACTATATGGAGGACAAACACCGTTTCAAATATCTGGTAGTAAAACTAGGTTTCAAGGAATGTACACAGCTGTTGTGTACGTTGTAATGCAGTGTAATGTACAATATTATTCACATCTGCAGGAATGCTCGCCTAGCAGGAGACGGCCACGCGTGCGGTGTGGAGTCACCTCCACACCTCTCTGCTCATGTGGCAAGATTTTACTTTTTATCATAATGTGGACTAATCACGGGTGAGCCGAGTTATTATGCACGTGTATCTGTAAATGCAGACGTTAGCTAATGTGAGCTAGCCACGTGAGCTGAATAAACAACAACATGGAGTCACGGGTAAGCGTTTTAGCTAATGTGAGCTAGCCGCGTTAGCTGAATAAACAACAACATGGAGTCACGGGTAAGCGTTTTAGCTAATGTGAGCTAGCCGCGTTAGCAGAGTAAATAACAACATGGAGTCACGGGTAAAAGTTTCAGCTAATGTGAGCTAGCCACGTTAGCTGAATAAATAACAACATGGAGTCACAGCTAAGTGTTTTTATATGTGTGAACAAAGAGGTTTGGAGGTGACTCCAAACTCACGGACCCACTAAATACGCGAATGCGTATTTACAGCTAATGTAAAGATGCAGTCGCGTTGATGCATTACATTACATTAACCCTCATTTCTTCTTCATACAATGTAAGTGTTGCATCTATCGTCACTCTTGTCACACAAAACCTCAACAAATAATATTCTCTTGGAGTTAAGTCTGTGCAGTCAAAAAAAGTTTCAAGAAGCCACGCCCGAAGGGACAAAGAAAGGGTGCCATATTGTTTTGAATCCGACATTTAATGCTCATTTTGACCATTTCAAAAGATGACTACGACTACGACTAGCGATTTTATCTGATTGTAAATTAGACATGTGGTCAACGTTGGACTGTAAAGAATTTGAGGTTTTTTGTTTTTTTTATTGCGTGTGATGGTGGCAGAGTTTGATGACTGGCCATAAAACGGGAAACTCTTAATAGCGTAAATCGTCAATCAATCACTGTATATATTGCTTGGTATAAAATATCTCGCTAATATAACTCCAGCAGCTCCCTTCTGCTGCTGAGTTTGGTCGACAGCATCTCCCACAGAGGGGCAGCCCCATGACCTTTGGCCCGCTTTCGGAAAGCGGGCCGGCCGAGGCTTAGCCGCAGCGCTGCTGCCATTTATTAGCCGCCGTGGCTAATTTCCACGTCGGCCGCGTTGAACTGATGTGTGAAGTAGCGCTGGGTTTATTAAGGTCAACACTAATCTAGGCAGATCAGTGGAGGAGGGAGTCGGTGGGGAGGTCAGAGTTCACAGTGTGACCAAAAAGTTACTGGAGCTCTGCAGTGCAGTGTCGCACGCACGCACTTCAAGATCTTCCAAACACTGCTTTTTGCGCTTTTATTTCATTTTCTAATTTGTGTTTGTCTTCTTTATTTATTTTTCTTATGTGTGGTTTTGTTTTGTTTTTTATTTATTATATTATATGATTTATATATATATATATATATGTATATATAAGCATCAGGCAGGCCCGCATGCTGGCCATTTCTTTGGAAGCTAATTTATGACCGCGACCTCCACCAGGGAAATGTCCTTTTTGTTTTTTCCCCACATACCCGTAGAGCACCTGCTATGTGAGTCACTGACTTCCTGATTGCATGGGTCCTTTGGAGCACACTTACTGTAAGATTACATTCAACACAACTTAATGTCATGTTTTCATTGGCAATTTACAAATATTAATTCATTATTATTGATTATTTTGGATGTATTATTTATTATATCTTATTTTTATTCTTATTTTATTTTTTAAAAAGTGACAAATTATTCTTCAGAGGACATTTGCATATTTTTTGGACATTTTTATTTTTTACAATGGAAAAAAAATGCTTTTAAAATATGTGAGTGTATAGTTTATATTGATCAAAATTAAAATGAAAAACAAAATTAAGTAACTTTTTGGTTGCAGGGATCCCTCATAATTGTAACACTATTGAAATATTTCTTTTCAAGGAAAAAAATAGCCGAACCACTAGAATCATTGCTGAAATAATATACATAACAGCAAGTTGCTGCTTTCCCCTTTCTTTTATTGCTAAGCAATACACATACATCAGGAAAATCTTTGTTTAATGACCAGAATTAATTTTGCCATGAAACTACAGGAATCGAGGAATTTTTCACTCGCCCTGTCCAGTATTTATTTCAAGTCACACTAAATCGATTTCAAGCCACTGAATCTTTTCGGATCGTTCAAAATAAACCAAAATCGTCCTTGAATGGAATTGGCAACCATGAATCCTGATATGAAACAAATCGAATCGTGACACCCGTTAAAATGATCTTCATACGGTCAAAATAAAACACAAAATAAATTAACTATTCTACAAATGACGCTTGTATTGAATGTTTTTTTTTAATCATTTGAAAACATTTTAAACAAGAAAGTTGTTTTTTTTTAAATACAATTACAATTACTCAATCATATAAGTACATTTACATTTACATTTTGTAATTTTCACATTTTATCTAAACTATGCCATCAATGATTTTTAGCAAAAATAATTTAGATTACGTGAAATCAAAAATATTTAAAAATAAAAAATATATTATAAAAATTAAAAATATATATTTATATTATAATTTTCATTACATTTGTGTGTGTTTATACTGCGTCAAATAATGGATGCTCACATAAAATTTACAAATACATCTTTTTAAAAACACAAATATAGAGATCATATAAGGCAAAATTTCAAAAAATACAATGCTCCCTCAAAGGACGCTCACATTAAATGTAATTTCTATTTTAAGCAAAAATCTATCATCTATTGGGTGAAATTGCAACATAAAAAAGTCATTTCAAATGACAGGATTTTATTTTTTTGAATGCCTACGCAGGGTCAGAAGCGGGTACATCAAACCAAATCTTATCCAGATTTGGCAACGGTGTAAAACAGCATTTAACAGTTAATTACAACCATCATCATCATCAACATCCGTTTCCATGAAGAGTATTTTATTGCCGATGACGTTCCTCCCCGTCTGCTGTGCTTAAAGTGGCCCTTATTGCTAATAATTGGATTCTCCCCGCAGATGTATTACGGCTTAAACCCTCCCCGGTGTCTCCCACTTAAGGCAGAACACTCACTACGTTGCTCCTGTTCATTTTCGCTGCAATAACAATCAAAGAAAAGAAGAAGAAGAAAAAAAAATGTCAACACTGTTGCTCTTGTTGCTCTTTTTCTTTCTTTTCTTTTTCTTGATGCCAGTGTTTTGACTGGAGCTCACCTCGACGCGGCCAACAAGCAAATCACGTCTGGACACATACATACACACACACACACACACACACACACACACACACACGTACAAATACACGCTAACACACACATGCTAACAAACACACACCTGCCCAGATGCGATCGCGCACACACACAAACACACTATCACACAAGCGCACTAACATACAGCACGCTAATACAAAAACAAGTAGATGCTAATGCTAACTTGCACACAAACACACACACACTGTAACACAGACACACGACAACACACAAACACTAATGCACTCTCACACGCTAAAACAAACACCCTTATGCTAACACAAACACGTTAACAAACATACACGTGCACACTCATTAACATACACACACACGCTAATACAAGCTCACACGCCAACACCCTAACACCCACATTCACATTAACACAGAAACACACAATAGCACGCAAACACACACACACATGCTAACACACTAACACGTTAACGCACACACAAGTTCAATGTATGCACCAGTGAGTTGTTTCCACCGAAGGTAAGCCACAAGCGGGATTATTGTGTGTGTGATTAAGACTTCGGGATCTACGAGGTTAGAGGGATTAACGGGGGGCATGTGCTGGCTATGTCACTCTGTCAAGTTAGCAACCTGGTTGCTTAAGTGCACGCAGGAACCGAGGTCCACAAAAGTGTCACTTAGCAATTAGAGCAGTGCCGCGTGTCGTCATGGTAATGGCGTACGCGGAGTTAGACATCTAGCTCACTGGCCTGGAGACGAGTCGGCGACCCGATGGCGACTCGAGTCCTCGTGACGTCTCCTTGGTGACCTAGCCAGGTCACCAAGGAGTCGTGGTGAAATCGAACATTTTCGACCTTATGGCGTCTCCTCTATATGCTCTCGACAGAGGAAAATCTTAACATAGCTTAATGTCACTAAACTGCGAGCAATTGTCATCAAAATTGAGGTGGACATCTGGACTGACGGCCAATTCGACCTCTGAAAATATCAGACTAATCGCGCCAATTTTGGGGGATTTTATGGATGTTGAGTTATATATTTTAAAAATAATAATAATAATTAACGTTGCATAATGTCACAAAACTGTGAGCGATTGTCATCAAAATGTATACGGACATCTCCACTATGCCCACTTCAACCTCTGAAAATATCAGAGGTTCAATAACGATTGCCCCAATATTTTGGATTTTGTACACGTTAAAGCGTTTTCCTCAGGAGAGGACTGAATCGAACAGATGCCCATGGTGAAAATATGCTAACCAAGAGCTATCTGAAAGTGAACATGTCTGTCTGATCTCTTAACGCGCTAAGCTAACAATGATAACCACTGCGTTGTCAGGTAACTCAACGCAAAGGCATAAACCTGAGATGCTAACAAGCTAAGCTAGCAGTTAAAACGATAAACAAATTGTTGTTGCCTCACTGAAAAGAAATCATGTGAACTATCAAACGTGTTAAGCTAACAGCTAACGCAATGAAGTCTGCCGAACACCGCTGCAGGACGCTGGGTCACATGCTAACCGGACCGATCGCGTTCTTGAAACACTACCAAAAACGATAGCCGAGTTTTGGTCGCTTATTTCGGTTAGCCACTTCCTGGTTGATTGATGATGTCACAACGGCAACGTGACCGCTAAGCAGCGTTTGGCGGATTTAATCGGACGTTTATAGGCACAACAAAACAATGACGCTTTCTGTGTGTGTGTGTGTGTGTGCGTGCATATGGGCTCTCAAGGGCACACTTGTAAAATAGGGAAAAGGTTAAAGGAAATTTCCATTGCCCAATGGACACACACACAATCACACACACACAGGTGCCAGCATGCTTCATCTCCGTGGCAACCAGGTGCCATGGGCAGGTACAGGCTGGCGTGAGCAGTGTCAGCATTGTACAAGCCCAATTCCACTGAAGTTGGGACGTTGTGTTCTACATAAATCAAACCAGAATACAATGATTTGCAAATCATGTGCAACCTATATTTCATTGAATACACTACAAAGACAAGATATTTACTGTTCAAACTGATACACTTGATTGTTTTTTGCAAATAATCATGAACTTAGAATTGTATGGCTGCAACACGTTCCAAAAAAGCTGGGACGGGGTCATGTTTACCGCCGTGTTACATCACCTTTTCTTTGAACAACATTCAGTAATTGTTGAAGCTTTGCAGGCGGAATTCTTTCCCATTCTTGCTCGATGTACAGCTTCAGCCGTTCAACAGTCCGGGGTCTCCGTTGTCGTATTTGACGCTTCATAATGCGCCACGCATTTTCAATGGGAGACGGGTCTGGACTGCAGGCAGGCCAGTCTCGTACCCGCATTCTTTTACTACGAAGCCACGCCGTTGTAACACGTGCAGAATGTGGTTTGGCATTGTCTTGCTGAAATAAGCAGGGGCGTCCATGAAAAAGCCGTTGCTTGGATGGCAGCGTATGTTTCTCCAAAACCTGGATGTGCCTTTCAGCATTAATGGTGCCTTCGCAGATGTGTAAGTTACCCATGCCATTGGCACTAACACAGCCCCATACCACCACAGATGCTGGCTTTGGAACTTTGCGTCCATAACAGTCCGGAGGCTTCTTTTCCTCTTTGGCCCAGAGGATACCTTCTTCCATCTTAGATGAGCTCGGGCCCAGAGAAGCCAGCGGCGTTTCTGGGTGTTGTTGATAAATGGCTTTTGCTTTGCATGGTAGAGTTTCAAGTTGCACTTCCGGATGTAGCGCCGAACTGTATTGACTGACATTGGTTTTCTGAAGTGTTCCTGAGCCCATGCGGTGATATCCTTTACACATCGATGTCGGTTTTTGATGCAATGCCGCCCGAGGGATCGAAGGTCACGGGCATTCAATGTTGGTTTTCGGCCTTGCCGCTTCCATGCGGTGATTTCTCCAGATTCTCTGAACCTTTTGATGATATGATGGACCGTGGATGACGAAATCCCTCAATTCCTTGCAATTGTACGTTGGGGAACATTGTCGTTAAACTGTTCCAACTATTTTCTCACGCACTTGTTCACAAAGAGGTGAACCTCGCCCCATATTTGCTTGTGAATGAGTGAGCAATTCAGGGAAGCTCCTTTTCTAGCCAATCGGTGGCCCCCGCCTGTTCCCAATGAGCCTGTTCACCTGTGGGATGTTTGATGAGCATTCCTCAACTTTCTCACTCTTTTTTGCCACCTGTCCCAGCTTTTTGCAGCCATACAATGCCAAGTTCATGATTATTTGCTCAAAACAATCAAGTTGATCAGTTTGAGCATGAAATATCTTGTCTTTGTAGTGTTTTCAATTAGATGTAGGTTGAACATGATTTGCAAATCATTGTATTCTGTTTTTATTTGAGTTTAACACAACGTCCCAACTTCAACAAAATTTCCCATTCAAGAAGAATTTCTTTCAAGGACTTTCAATAGCCAAAATTGCCTTAAAATGGCCGCTTCCAACCAAAATGGCTGACTTCGCTTCTTGAAGCTTCTTTTTTGTGTGTGCGGGTTTACTCGTACTAGACATGCCTACCAAATTTCATATTGCCAAGTGCAACAGGCTTTGGGGACTGAAATGACCAAAGCCAACCCTTCGCACCACGAAGGAACATGTCCCTTCAATCAAACAAAAGCAACTTTATTACCACCAAACGTGAAACAGAAGCCGAGTCAGCACCTTGATGAATTATCGACGCTCTCCTTCGGGCGGGGCGTTCGTCCGTGCCGGATGCCGGGGTCAACCTGCGAGGGATTTGGCAGGAAGTGAGCGTACTCCCAGCACACGGGCGCTCCCACGCCACACTTTAGCTCTCCGAAGGGCGCGCTAGCATCTTTTACACCCGAGTTGCAGCAAAATTGACGTATCGGAATTGATCTGCCTGTACCTTTCACGTGGAATACAGCAAATTGGGACATGGCTGTATCAAACAGTGCCAATTGCTTTCAACACATCAGGACAGGAGAAGCGAGTCTCAGGTGTTACATTTCACACCCCTTTCCCCGTTGAAAGCTGTTCCCTTCCACACGGCTCTAACCCTAACCCCCTAAACCTAACCCTCCAACTGTAATTCTAATCCTCGAAACCCTCGAACCCATACTCATAAACCTCGCCATCACACCCTAACCCTTAACCTGACCCTCTGCCTCCAACCCCAACGAACCAGCCCATCCATCGTTTTTCGAGATCGCATCTCCTCACTCGGGTCACGGACGAGCCGAAGCCCATCCCAGATGACTTTGTGCGAGAGGCGGAGTACGGCCCGGACTGATCACCAGCCAGTGGTAGGGCACATCTAGATAAACAACCATTCATACTCATAATCACACCTATGGACAATTTAGAGTCTTCAGTGAACCTAAGAACCGTAGGGTTTTTGGGGGGGGAATGTTGTACAAGGAGAAAACCCTACCGACAGACCAAAAACCTTTGATTCTAACCCGCTAAGCAAAACCTAAGACTAAATCTAACCGCCTAACCCTCTTACCTGAACCATCCAAACCCAAGTCGCTAACCCCCTAAGACCAACCTACAACCCAAATGAGGAACATTAGCAAAAAGGTTCAACATGAACCCGTTAACGCCAACCCTAATCACACCCTAACTGAAGGGTGCCCAAAATTGGTACACTTCAATGTATTTTGGTGCCTTAACTCATAAAACACGGAGTAAACCTCAAACATAACGTACCGAGAACTGAACCGAACTGCGCCGCCTGGTGGAAACAGTTTGTTAAACACCACACGAGATTATTTCTCAAGCAAAATCATGCAGATAGTAATAACCGGAGACAAATTTTTGACATACTTGGCAAGTCAAGATGACGCGGATTGGGATTCGCAACTATATTCAATACACTACGGTGACTTTGAGCAGCAAGGACATTTCAACGGTGACTGCTTGCACCTGCAGCATCAGGATAAATGTCAGCGAGGAACTGACATCTGAGATGGTCACATGACACACACACACAGGTTAGGTTGCCGAGTCACAGTGTGTGGGAGCGCAGGGGGGCTCCCGCGAAAGGTTGGACAGTCGGCAACTGAAGGTTGTGTCATTTTGCGGGGGGTCAACTCTATACAGTACACGTTTATTGTGCTTTAGAACAATATTTCATATCTGTGGATGAAATAGTGAAGCGTGCGGTCTGTGTCAGCAAAACGCACGTGAGTAATGACACCGCGTACCGTCTCCTTTATTCTCGCTCACTTCCCCTCTTTATGGGAACCCCCTTCTTCCTGGACCATCACAATATGGTTTTTTGGATGGTTTAATAAAAGTGATACGCTACAATATACGACATGTGGGGCCTCAAAACCCAATACAAGGTCGCAGTTGTCCGTTGCAGTAGATGCGTAGCGCTCAAACGCTCGATGTGCGGGTGAGAGTCGCCGACTGTCTTTTTTTGTTTTTGCGACGGTCCATTCCAGTCGTGTTCGGCCATTAGGTTAGATCGACAACCAGCGGGCCGGATAGTTTGGCCGTCCCCTCGTTTGCATTACTCGGGGACCGTGTTTTGGGGTCAAAGTTCGGGGTATATTTAAGGATTCAAGTATTAATATAGGCACTTCTAAACATTTATAGGGGGGCACACTTAACAGGTGGACACTGACAAAAATATCTGTCGCCGAAACAAAGCTCAACAGCTGCGACAAACGGCGGTCGAGATGCCCCCCCCCCCCCCCCAAAAAAGTGTCTGAATGGACAAATAGGGGGAATGAGGAGAGAGAAGAGAGAAGAGGAAGAGTCACATGATGGAGGGAAACAGAGGAGGAGGAGGAGGAGGAGGAGGAGGCGCCACTGTCGACGTCACGTTAACGCCTCCCTTCCTGCCTCCGTCCTCCACTACGACTCACATGACTGCAGCAGCGCGGTTCTGTAACACATCACGAGGAGTAGTATTACAAGGGGTTGGGCGAGCAACATAGGCGCACAGGGCCAGAGCGGGGGAGAGAGAGTGCCCTTTAATAACCCAGAGTAAATATGAACATGAAAAGATAAGCGTCAAAGTAGACACCTGATATTTGTGGCGATCAGGCATTCCACCACATACCTGCAAGTATTCCCGTTTTTGTTTTTTTTCGCTTTGAGGCCTGATGCGACCTTCCAACACACGTCGACCCTCACTCGGAAGTTGACAAATGGGACTCGCGGTCGCGCTTGTAATTCATCACGGGGAGCGCTAACGTCACGGGAGCGTGGCAATTTATTAAGAGCAAGGTCACGCCGTGGAAAGTAATATGTGTATGAGGTGGGGGGGGGGGGGGTTAAATGCTGAATGCTGCAATGTCACGATGCAGTGCAATGTAAAAGTGAATGCAGTGTGTGATAAATAGTCCATGGCAGGCACACGCACGCACACACACACATAACCTGTTCCGAGTGCCAATCTCCCTGAACACACCATGCAGTCACCACTGGCAAACAGCAGTGATGCTGCGGATGCGTGGGGGCAGGTGGGTTTGGGTTTGGGTTTGGGTTTGGGGTGATATCCTGAAGAGGGATGAGATGGAGGTCGCGAGGAGGTGCCTGCTGGTGCAGCAGTAAGCATCACGGGTCGTGCGTGCTTGGGAAGAACGCAAAATGAGGGATTACAGCGTTGATCCCCTCGCCGCTCTGTCCTGTCATGAACGCCGCCGTCGCCGGAGCCCGGTCCGAAAAAGGCCCCATTTAAGATTCACTCCGGCTTTTCTCCACAGCAACGCACGTTTGTGCGCAAGACGCTGCGCGCGAACCGCAGAGGACGGCCTCCCGGACACATCGGCGCCCGGCGTTCTCCCATAAGCGGCTGGATTCGGGTGCCACGTCTCAGCTTGGAAAAGTTGCAAGGTGCAACGAGCGCATCAACGAGTCCGCTGATCTTGACAATCCGCTTAGAAGGCGATTTTGATCGCTGCACAAATACAGACAACCGACATACATAGAACGAGAATCGCCAGTCACGTGTTTTGTAACCTAACCGTCATTACGGAGCCCCTCCAAAAAAGTGCGCCAGCTTCCACTATACACGCCGAATATTGCTGTCTCGCCGCAACCGGGAGCCTCCGCGAGAGCTGACCCGATTCGGGGCGATCTGCAGGCAAGACAGTGAGCCCCCTCCGCGGAACCTGAACGCAACACGGCTTCCCGCAAGCACGCGCCGTCTTCATTCGACTAGCGACACACACAATCACAACGTGACAACAAGCGCCTTGTCGTGACTCAACGCGGAGCTAAAAAGTGCGCCGTCGCCGTGCTCGCTGCACACAGCCAACTTCCCCAGTGGAGAATGCGGCAAAAAGTTTCCAAAGTGCGGCTCCGCAGTCCCCCAGCTGCAGCGGGGAGGGGGGGTCGAGGCGTCCACACGCACACCCCCGCCGCGTAAAAGCCGCACGTTTATCCGTCTCCGATCGTCCGAACCGACGATAGTGACATATCCTCCTGCACGTGAACGCCGCAAGTCGAGGCACCGCGGAGCACCGCGCCGGGGAGATGCCGCCGACAAGCCGGGAAAGTGCTCCCGCAAGCCGGCCTCTCGCTGCTCGGAGCACCGCTGATGATGGTGGAGGAGGTGGAGACGAGCCGAGACGAAGAAGGAAGCCGAGACAAGTCCCCGACCCCCCCCCCCCACACACACACACACACACCACGACCACGACCACCCGGGGGCCCTTACCTGGCTGTCGGGGTTCTCTGTCAGGTAACTGAAGACGAAGGACGAGAGTTCCTCATCTAATAGTGGTGCGCAGTCCGCCATCTTCTCGTGAATGAGGCGCCGCGAAGCCTCGCGGCCGGCTAATAGGAGCAGCAGGTGCAGTGACGCCGACGGCCTGCGGGGGGCGCTTCTGTTTACACGGGGATCACGCTCCTGGCACACGCACACGCGCACGCGCACGCACAGGAACAGGAAATGCAACGCGACTCCATCCCATATAAAAACAAACCCTTATGACACTAACTAGAGTGAAAGGTCACCCCCCACCGAGGCAGAACACGTTGATACTATTTATTGGAATATCTGTGTTGATTTTTATGATTCTACTAACACATTTATTTGGGGGGCCTCAACATGCCTGAAACAGTTTGCATATATTCCGAAGAGCGGTGATGTATTTGGAAACTGTGCCAAACTGTTTATATTTGACAAATAATACATTTTAGAGCTGTAATCTCAGTGGAGCGAGTCAACCGCTCCGCAGGAAAATGGGGGCACGTGTCCATCATGACTTGAAATTGCGCAGCAAGTCGTCCATTTTGCTTGGAAACAGCCACTTTGGGCGTATTCCAGGACTTGGAAGTTAGAAATTGCTTTACCGATGAATACGAAATTGCGGGGTGAGCTGTTTGTTTCTTTGCTTGTTTGTTTTTTGGGAGTCGTCAAAGTGCAGTCGTGCACTTGCAGCGCGTACATGCTATCGCCACGTGGTATTAGGAATCCCAATGGAGTTGTAAACTGCAAAATGATTGGCCGCTTGCAGGATTCCCGTGGCAGTGTTGCAGCGATAGCGTCATACGGTACCATACGCAGTAGTTGTCAAATCAATTAGATCACGTGTCATATTGTGTTTAAATTGAATATTTAGGGTGAATTGAAATGTCTGTCATGACAGGAGACACGAATAAACATTTTTGGCGCAAACTCCGAGTAGAGAATTCAAAGGGAGTTATGATTATGGTTTGGGAGTTTTTTGTTTTTTTTTTACTTCATGACACATGGCGCACACATGTGGATGTCGAAATGAGTAAATGGCACACGTGGATTCTTGACTGGGTTTTGTGCCCGATACAAGACATTAAAAACCTTCCCAAAGACTCTTTTTTTTGTTTTGGTTTTGTTTTCTTTTGTGATGAAGAGTTATATAAATAAAGTTGACTTTTCACATGGTTTGGATCCAGCCAGCGCCTCTCCTCGGTCGTTCCTCTCCATGTGACTCATCCATTTGTTGATCCCGTCTTTCCATTCGACGTGCCTCGACCGACACTTCGGAATGTTTGGGAGCAGCGTACTTATTACCGGCATGCACTTCTTCACCGGCTGACTTGTAACTGGTATCTTTTTAGCTTCTTTAAATGGAAGTTATCGCCACCTACTGGATCAAAGAGGAATATTTTTTTATTTTTGTTTTCCCCTTCCCGTAACTATTATCTGCAGTATCAGCCACTGAGATAACTTAATAACAATGTCAGACAGGGGAAAATGTTGACGTGAATTGTTTGATGATTTGCTTATGAAAAAGCTTTTTTTTTTTTTTTTTTTTTTTTTCCCACAGCTGAAAGGTTAATCGAATCAGACAAACAGCAGAATGATCCAAAATATAGCAATTGATTGAGTTGAATGATAACTGCCCCCCCCCCCCCCCCCGGCATCAATAGAAATGAATGTAATTGCTCGAGATCATTCATAAAGTCGAGAATGTTGCAGTCGCGCAACATTGTCAGTCTGTCCACCGTCCTCCATGAACTAGTGAGTTATGTTCTCGCTCACTGGCTCGCTGGGCCTTGGCCAAAGTCTACTGACTGAGTTGCGTGCGTGCGTGCGTGCGTGCGTGCGCGTTAACCGTTTGAGACAGGTGACGGCCACAGCGGAACGTGTCGTTCAAGGCCCGGCCGGCATGGCTGACCTTAGCACGCGTGCTAAGCGTGTGTGAGAGTGTGTGCATGTGCTCGTGTTTCAGTTTGGGAAACACGAGCTGCCACACACACACACACAAAGGTTTCAAACGACGCTGCCGTGTCCGGTGACAGGTGAACATTAAAAGTCCTGCTAAAATAGCCATCGCCCGGGGAGCTGATTGTTTTGTAGCACAATTATTATGACACGTATAAAGCAGCATTTACAATACAGTGCTATCAAATGACTAACTACATGCTGTTGAGCGACTGAAATTGCACAACGTTATACATCGAGCGACCTACAAAGCGCCGACAATTAGTGTCCAAACGCTTTTCGGGTGTTGTGAAAAGGAAAGGGGGGCGTGACACAGCGGTTAACATGCGCCACTTCCAGCTTTGTTGCAGGCATCAAATTCAAAATGAGCGAAGATTTGCAACAATAAACCAAAATATAGAAATAGTTTATCAGTTGGAAAATGAAACATCTTTGTCATTGTAGCGTACCCAGTTGAGAACTGTTGGCAAGTCGTCATAATAATATATAATATTCATATAATTGATTTCTTTGACACGAGTTGGGGTTGGTATTTAGAGGAGAAGCGGTGCTCCGTGCGCTGCGGAGGCTGCAGGGCATCCGACTGGAAGAATGTGAGGAGAGCGGTGAGGAACGGGGACACCATGGAAAGGTCTTGGATTCTGGCTATTTAGACGTCCAGAAAGGGACTCTCGAACATGGACTTCGTACAAAAGGGTCCATTTCATTTCCAGAAACACCTCAGTACCTACAGTACTTCTGTTTGACCCAGTTTCGTATCCGCTTTGTCCATATTTGGCTAAGACCGCCCCCTCTCCACGCCACGGAGCGTTCGGGAGCGGAGATCTTCGCTGGTGACGTAGATAAGCTCGGGAAATTCCGATGACCCGATTTCAGGCCTCTCGGCAGAAAAACATCTGGAATTCAGGAACGCAGGGACGATTTTAATTCATATGTCACATGTTTACCGAGGGACTATAGAGACAATATTACATCACAAATACTGCAAAACGTTGGTTAGGCAAAAGATGTCCCCTTAAAGTAAAGTTCTTTTAGTCTTTCAGAATGTCTTTTACCCTATGACCCCTGGCAAGCGCCGAGGGCCGAGGGCCGCCGGCCTTCGAGTCATCCCGAAAGTCAGAACGCTTCCGGCCTGCCGGGGAGAATCTCAGGACTGCAAGCAATGTTCTTGTTTTCATTTGATGTATTTTATTGGATCGTCTTAGGTTTTTATTTATTGACATTCCTCTCCGTTTTTTTTTTAGGGGATTGGGGGGCTGACAAAACGTTTTGACATGGCACAACTAAATCCATTCATAGGGGGCCAAGCACATAGTTAGGGGGGCAGATTTGCCTCCGTATGCATATTTTCGGGATGGATTGATCGGTTGTTCGGTTGACTTCTCTCCCCTGCATCCAGGACACGGCGCACAAGCGTTGCATATCCCGAGCCCAGAATATCAGGTGACTCCTCACACCCCCAATGTGGTCCGTTCACCCCGCCGGCCTCCGGAAAGAGGTTCCGCAACATTCGGTTCCGAAATAGCTTTGTCCCAGAGGACATCAGACTGCTAAATGGCAAATTTGGACTGCTGTTATATGACTATTTTGCACATGTCGGCAGTTGTCCAAATTGTTCCTGGTTTTTTTTCGATTACTGCTGCAAACGTACATAGACTCCATTCGCTTTTTTTCCATTTCTTTATTAAATCTTTCACTTATTGTATAGTTGTATAGGTATTGTAAAAGTCGCGCTGAGCCAAATGCAACAACTGTGGTTCTTTGAACACTTGCGCATTCTTGAATGACAATAAAGTTGACGTCGAAATATGAACTGTGTCCCATTTTTAGATAACATTTGCCATTAAAACATTATATTTGCTCAATAGAAAAAAAAGGAACAGCAAGCAAGACCATGTTACGTTTTGCTCAGGAAAAGGTTATGTTGGGCATTTTGTTTGGCTCCGAAAAACAATTTATTGTCAGAAAACATTTTACATTTGGAGTGTCGGGCGTGTCGCTGTTTAGCATTTCAATTTGCTCACAAAAATGAAAATGCCAGTTTTGGAGTGGCCTCGTCGCAGCAATGCAACTAAGTGACTTTGAAAATCAAGTAAACAACTTTTTCATGGTAACTTTGGCAACAGTGGATACGGAGCTAGCGTAGCCGCTTCTGGCAAAATTCCTTCTGGATTCAAGCCGCTAGCTATCTCAGTTCAAGTTGACACGCGTTGCGGTGCGCTTCTCTCTCACGTGGATGAGACCGGAGAATTCTATTTGAATACGTGAGCGATTGAATGATGCAAATAAACATGAGCATCCTGAACGCATCGTTCCAGGGAGAAAACCCATCTTCACTGCTCAAACTGCTGCGACAATCATAAAATAGGTGAAAACGTGAAGTCGTGCGGCTCGCTGGCTCTCGTCCTATTGGCCGATGAGATGCGAAGGTCAGGTCGAGGACAATCGAGGCTTCCTGAGCAGAAAAAAAGAAAAGAAAGAAGATACAGCAGTGCGGGTGCCTGCAGAGGACAGCGCGTGTGCTGATGGGGTCTTTCAAAGCCCCGGTGAGCAGTTTCGCTGTTTTTGTTCATGTAGCTTATTAAATAATTGCTTATAAACAATCAAATACAATTTGAAGATAAGGTCAGGTTTTCAATTCTGTGTTGTTTTTTTTTTTATCGGATTCTAATAAGGTTTTGAGTCTGAGTTATGGTTTAAAGACGGGGATTCGGTTAGGGTCTTCAAATGAATGTTTCAAGTCGTGCGTTGGCTTTTAAAGGGTGTGCTTTTCAGCCATCGTTAGGGTTTCAAGTTGCAAGAGTGGCTTCCGAGTCTGGGTTAGTGTTTCCGAATTTGAAGACATCAATT
Source organism: Phyllopteryx taeniolatus (assembly GCF_024500385.1). Lineage (NCBI taxonomy): Eukaryota > Metazoa > Chordata > Actinopteri > Syngnathiformes > Syngnathidae > Phyllopteryx > Phyllopteryx taeniolatus. Next base: position 27,904,883 of record NC_084511.1, on the reverse strand, counting down.
AGGGTTTCATGCAAGAGTTACGGTCTCAAAGGAGGAGGAGTAGGGTTTCAAGCCAGGGTTCGGCTCCCAAGCATGTGGCAAAGTCTCATTTTAGGGTTTCCAAATGACGGGAGGAGGAGGTTCTCCATCCACAGCTCGGCAGCTAAATCTAGAATAAGGTTTCAAGAAAGGGTTAGGGTCTCTAATAAGGCTTTCAAATCAGCATTTGGGTTTCAAAGTAAGGCTTCAAACCTGTATAAAGCAAGGATTGGTGTCTCAAATTAGCGTTTCAAGCCAGGCTTTGGGATTCACAGTAGGGTTTTAAATCTGGATTACGGTTTCAAGTAAGGGTTAGGGTTTCAAAGTAAGGCTTCAAGTCTGGGTCAGGGTTTCAGATTAAGGTCGCAAGCCAAGGGTTGGGTTTCGAGTTAGGGTTCCGAAATAGGGTTTCAAGTGTGGCTTAGGGTTTGAAGTCAAGCAAGATAGCCTCAATGGGAACTGTTGCTTGAAAAGACTGACTCTGGATGGAAACCCTGTTGACCGTCTTGAAACCTTCGCGCTGGTCTTGCTTTAAAGCAGAGTAGGTACAGTACTCTGTCTCCATGATATTGCCCATATTGTGCCCATTTTATGTACTGTGTGTTGGTGCGTTTTTGTGTCCTTCGTGACTTGAACACTTTGCACGTTATCAATGACTCGTACGAATGAGGTCGCGTCGCTCACTGAAAAAGAAAACAAACGTACAAATGAACGGCCGGGACGTCATCGTCTCACGGGACCATTGATTAGGAACGGCTACCTGACATTTAAAAACCTGCCTTTGGTGTTTCAAGCCAGGGATTGGGCTCCAAATTAGGGTTTTAAATTTGGGCTAAAGTTGCAAATAGTAGGGTTCCGAGTCTGGGTTAGTGTGCGAAAAGAGCGTGAGTAAAAAAAAGACCGTGCGGCTTTGGGGTTAGCGTGCGTGTGTGCATGAGCGTGCGTGAGCGTACACGCCTCCAACATTGGAATGTCAGCTGGGAGATTTCCAAAATTAAACACAGCACACACACACGCACACTGACTCATCAACGCCTTCAATTTCATAACAAACGTAATAGCAATGTACAGTGGGTACGCAAAGTACTCCGACTTTTTTCATATCGCAGCCATTTGCTAAAACTATTTAAGTTCATTTTTTTCCCCACATTAATGTACACACAGCACCCACATCGACAGGGGAAAACAACGGAATTGTTGCCTTTATTTATTTATTTATTGAAAGAAAAACAACAACAACTGAAATATCACACGGCCAAAAGTATTCCGAGCCTTTGCCGAGTATTTGGTAGAAGCCCCCTTTTGAGCTAACGCAGCCACGATTCTTTTCGGGAATGATGCAACAAGTTCTTCAGTTCTTCACACCTGAATTTGGGGATCCTCCTCGCAAATCCTCTCCAGTTCTGTCAGGTTGGATGGTGAACGCTGGTGGGCTTCTTTCCAGAGATGCTCAATTGGGTTGAAGTCAGGGTTCGGTCTGGGCCATTCAAAAGTTGTTCTGAAGCCGCTCCTTCCGTATTTATTCATTTCATATTGAATACCAAAATATGGATACATCGATTTTAAAATGGAGTAAAAATGTGTCGATAAGCGAGCGTTGCAAGGTAACCTGTGACGCCGGGATGGATGTGACCTTTGAACCGTGGCGCGCTGCCCATTGACCTCATGCAACACGCGCTTCCTCACATGCTGTTTATCATTCAAAATCAATAGTGCGCTTGTCGTTTTGAAAGGCTGACAGCAGCCTCGGCCGCCTCCGATCGGTGGCCTGCCGCGAGGCCAAAGAGAGGCGAGGAGGGGATGAAGGAGAGAGAGTGAGTGACCAGTCATGTGACCCGGCGGCACGTGTCGACGTTCTGCCTCCGCCTGGCGCTTCCACTCGGATACAACGGACGCTCTCGACCAATGGCCGCGCGCCGTCTGTGTCGCGGCGCTCGGCCCCAATGTGACCCTTTAACCCTTTGATGCCTGGACCGGGACAGAACATTAGGTACACAGATGTCCCCCCCAAAAAATGTGAATAATAAAGCAGCTTTGACAGATGTCCATCAAACAAAATGAGCTTTTGTTTCACGAAGCGAGCTGTAGTAGCGGTTGGAATCCAGGCTCCGACTGACTGCCGTGGAAGTGCCCTTGGGCAAGACGCCGAAGGCCAAATCGCTGCCCGTCGCTCTCTGAACGGACGCGTGAACGGGTGAAGGTGCGAGCGTCTGTAGAGCGCTTTGGGCGCCGTCGCCGCGCCGCCAGAACGCTTTTAAAGTGCGTTTTACATACAGCAACCAAAAATGCGGCATGATACACAGAAATGATGTCAATATCTCAGAAGATATGGTTTAGAAAATAGGAAAAATGTAAAAGAAAATCCATTTTGGTTTTCTTACTTACCTAATTAAATGTACGTTGCTCAATTATTATAATATTAATATAATAAATTATTAGTACAAATCAAAACATCTAAAAATGTAAATTTAAGAAAATTATTTGAATACTATATTTTTTCAACTTCAGAATTTCACCATATTAATACGTATTTTTATTAAATCAATAAAATGAATATAAAGAACATTTTAACAAAAATAATTAGTGTAAAATATTCCAATGTAATGCGAAAATGATTTTTATACATTATTTTTGTTTTTAATTAGATTTCTTTACCAAATGAATGTAAATTATGACACAAATATAAATGCGCTTTATAAAATTTTAAGTGTAAAAAATATTCATATATATTTACATTTTAAAGTTCAAAACATTATGGTTATTGTTTTTTATTTTTATTCTTCCTAAATTAGAAATACTTAGCTTTGTAGAATTGATATATTTAAAATGATGTCATTGTCTTTTGCATTAATGAAATAAAATTGCTATTTTAATAACCTTTTTAAGTAATCTAGACTAATTGTTATTGCTTCATTGATTCATGAAAGGGTATCCATTAGTACAAATTATTTTCGTCATTTGTTTTCCACTTAAGCATCCTTCCAGAAATAGAAATGCCTTTTAATAAAATGTGATTATTCTTTTTAAATATGTTTGCATTATTTGATTTCTGAAATGGTGTCCATTTTTGCAAATATTGGGTGATATACAGTAATCCCTCGTTTTTCGCGGTTAATGGGGACCAGAACCCCCCGCCAAAGGCGAAAAACCGCGAAGTAGGATTTGCCCCCCCCCCCCCCCCCCCCCCAAGGAATTTCCGTGTATGTGGGTACACATACACGGAAATTGTTGTGGGTACACATACACGGAAATGTTTCAAATGTGTATTCAGCATTTATACTTCACCTAGTTGAGACAGAGACACGTATTTACTTCAATGTTGAATTCTAAAACCTTATCCAGTAATTCACATTTATTATCCTTTTTTGTTTTTTTGATGAATATTTTGGAAAAACCCGCGAAGCACCGAAGCCGCAAAACGTGAAGCGCGAAGTGGCGAGGGAACATTTCAAGGGGGATGTTTCATTTACCCCAAGAACATTATATTTGTACGTTAGCTTGGTATTATTTTAGGTCTTATAAAAAAAAAGAAAGTATTTTTATAAATATTTCTATATATATATATATATTTGTTTTTTTTTCCCCTGTGAAATGTCATTTTATTTAATTAGATCAAATTCATGATTTTCTCCCACTAACAATGTCGTCATCCATTATTTTCATGAATTCACTGCATGGCAACGTATCACCGGCAAAAGTGAGCACGATTCTTTCTGCGTGTGTCCAGAAAGCTGCAACGTCCCAAGTTGTATTCGACGCTCGCTAAGCAGCTGCGGCGCGAACGTTTGCCTCCTCGCATCCGCAGCGAGTCACCACGCGTCTCCGAACGCGGATGGATGTCCGAGACGGGAGGAAGACGACCTCCGGGATACTCGCTAATGCGCGAAAAGGCGTTTCTGACCCTTTTCTTCCTACTTTCTCTGTTTCACGGCAATTTGACGTCTCAGCCACCCGCTTCCGGTTGGGCCTCATTTGGGCGAATTCGCCCTGGAAGCCACCCTCCAAATGGTGTCTTCAGCCCAAAACGGCCGACTTCCTGTCCAAGTTCGTTGAGACTTCTTCACGTGCCGTGTTATGATGCACACGTCCGCCCAATTTTTGCGCTTATCAGCGAAACCGGTGTCGGCGGCCGCTCTTTCGAATTCGCAAGCTGACCCGAAACGGGTCGCTTCGAACCAAAATGGCGGACCTCCTGTTCAATTTCAGGCAGCGGCCGTCCGTCGAGACTTTTTCCACACGTGCCGTTACGATCGACATGCTCACCCAATTTTGTGGCGATCGGTTTTCAAATGCGTGCGAACGACCAAATGGAAGCTCAAACGGCCCATTTCGGGCCGGGGGTCCTTGAGATTATGATCGATACATTCACCTAATCTCGTGTGGATCGGCGAAACTGGTGTCACGGGCTAACGCTTTCCGACTTTCCAGGGTGCGCTACGAGACCAGTTTTGGGACCCCTAAAATACATCCCATTCCCCCCAAATACATTGCCTTGCCCAAATGGAGATTTCTGGCATGTTAGGCCACCGAAACCTTTTTTCTCTCCCTGCAGCAGCTGGGCTGGGCTGGGCTGGCTACCAGCTGTGGCCAAAGCGCAGAAGTGCCATCGTTTGCTGCAGTACGCCTGCTGTCGTGACTCAGATCGCGCACACTCTCGCTTACGCACGCACACGCGTGGGATTAAAGGAGGAACATAGACAGCGTGACAAAATTCCAATCCCTGCATCACGATACATTGAGAAGGTTGTTTCCGAACGCTATGTACTGTGTGTGTGTGTGTGTGTAGCCTATTTTCTGCATGCGGATGGAACATTTTCAGCTCCATCAAATCAGACAAAAGTGTCACCGAGTCAGAATCTAAATCCAATTGATGAGTTTTTGTGTGCTCAGAAAAGAAAAACATCAGCAATCCTGCGCCAAACAGATTCCAGAGCTAGATAGCGTCACTTGGCATCGCAGTTCGGGTTTGCGTTCGAGTTACAGTAGGATGAGCGAGGCCCGCCGCACACCTAGCGACGCAGTCGAACGCGACCGAAGCAGACGACGACCCCAAAAAAGTTACAGTTAGCGACGCGCGCCCGCTTGATCCGCTCACACACTAACCAAGCGATTTGTTGCAATCGAAAAGTCATCACGCAAGTCTTGATTTTAACGAGAGGCGAGCCCCACTCGCAATGTCGCACACACACAGACACACAATCAACGTCACGAAGACATTTTGCTTTTTTTCCCCCTGGTTTATTTTCTCTCTCTTCAACCTACTTTTTTTTTTGGGGCCCACAATCAGCATTCCACATGCATCCTTTGTGTGCACGTGTGTTACTGTGCATCTTTGTGTGTGTATGTGTTAGTTTGGAGCGGTAAGGCCGAGCGTGATGAGCTGTCATCGTGCAGCATTTTGGATGAGTTTGCAGAGGTTATTTGAGGACCTCTACCCTCAATGCATATACGTGTGTGTGTGCTCAGAGGAAATAAATTACGTTGGATTTCGCATGCAGGTGCCCGGGGAACTAGGACTCTGCCTCTCATCCCCTCGCTGCTCCTTTTATAAATCTTCCCTTTTGCATGCATTTCTGACAGTGTGTAAAACGTAAATAAAACACTTATTACACTACAACAATACACTTCAACTGAATACACTACAAAGACAAATCATCATATATATATATATATATATATATTAATTGACAACTCTAAATTGGTTGCCCTGCGATTGGCTGGCAACCAGTTCAGGGTGTACGCCACCTCCAGCCCGATGATAGCTGGGATTGGCTCCAGCACGCCCGCGACCCGCTCAGAAAATGGATGGATGGATAATGTTCAAACTGGTAAACTTCTTTTTATCAAATAATCATGAACTTGGAATTGTATGGCTGCAGCACGTTCCCAAAAAGCTGGGACAGGGTCATGTTTACCGCCGTGTTACATCACCTTTTCTTTGAACAACATTCAGTAAACGTTTGGGAACCGAGGACACTCATTGTTGAAGCTTTGGAGGTGGAATTCTTTCCCATTCTTGCTCGATGTACAGCTTCAGCCGTTCAACGGTCCGGGGTCTCCGTTGTCGTATTTGACGCTTCATAATGCGTCACACATTTTCAATGGGAGACGGGTCTGGACTGCCGGCAGGCCAGTCTCGTAACTCCCGCACTCTTTTAGTACGAAGCCACGCCGTTGTAACACGTGCAGAATGTGGTTTGGCATTGTCTTGCTGAAATAAGCAGGGGCGGCCGTGAAAAAGAAGTTGCTTGGATGGCAGCGTATGTTTCTCCAAAACCTGTATGTGCCTTTCAGCATTAATGGTGCCTTCACAGATGTGTAAGTTACCCATGCCATTGGCACTAACACAGCCCCATACCACCACAGATGCTGGCTTTGGAACTTTGCGTGCATAACAGTCGGGATGGTTCTTTTCCTCTGGCCCGGAGGACACGACGTCCACAATTGCCAAAAACAATTTGAAATGTGGACTCGTCGGACCACAGAACACTTTTCCACTTTGCGTCAGTCCATCTTAGATGAGCTCGGGCCCCGAGAAGCCGACGGCGTTTCTGGGTGTTGTTGATAAATGGCTTTTGCTTTGCATAGTAGAGTTTCAAGTTGCACTTCCGGATGTAGCGCCGAACTGTATTTACTGACATTGGTTTTCAAGTGCTCCTGAGCCCACGTGGTGATACCCTTTACACATTGTCGGTTTTTGATGCAGCGCCGCCTGAAGGATCGAAGGTCACGGGCATTCAATGCTGGTTTTCGGCCTTGCCGCTTACATGCGGTGATTTCACCAGATTCTCTGAACCTTTTGATGATATGATGGACCGTGGATGATGAAATCCCTCAATTCCTTGCGATTGTACGTTGTGGAACATTGTCCTTAAACTGTTGGACTATTTTCTTTTAGGTTTCCATTATCAGGGGGAGATCTTTGACTGGCCAAGTCAATCACCAGACCTTAACCCAATAGAGCATGCATTTTACCTCCTGAAGAGGAGACTTCAGATTCATCTTTTAAACTGAAAGCCAAATGTCTTCAGTATACAACAAAAACAAAAGAATTGACTTTTGGAGGGGACTGTATATATAGTATATACAGAACGTGTGTATACATATCCAGTACATATGCACACAATGCATATATGGTGTGTGTAAGCATGAAGTCAGTACATGCATTGTGCGTACACACACACACGCACGCATTTAACCTCGCTCATGTGACTCAAGGACAAGTATCAGCGGGCCAAGGTTGGTTCGTTCCACATGAGAAGCAAACATAACGGTGGACTGTGTGTGTGCGGATATTTATGTGTGTGTACGGATGTGTGCCATTGTGTCTTGAAAAAAAACAAAAGGAGATTCTTCCTCAGTTACATTTAGTTGCGTGTGTGTGTGTACGCGCGAGCGTACGCGTGTAAATGCGTTGCTTCCAAGGCCGTCTGAAGGCCGCTCCGCCTTCCTTCTGGATCGATGATGTCACACGAGCGGAGGTCGCTCGACGGCATGGGAAGAAGTCACGATAGCGTAGCTTAGCATAATTCAAAGTCAGCGAATTCCCTCGGCGTGCTACTGAAAAAAGAAAGAGTCAATTCGGCTTTGATCGTACACATTACCGCGATTTTACATGAGAAAAGTCTCACGGCACACCTGCAAACTAGAACATCACAAAAAGTATACATATGCTATTCTGTAACGAACAAAATTGATCCATTTGTAAGGGCACACACGCGCGCACACACAGAGTGTGAGGCCCCCACCTTGTGTGTTATCATAACGTGGTGTAAAGGTTAAGTCCTGGCTTATTTGTTGAACATGAATACACGCACACACGCACGCACGCACGCACGACGTCGCTCAAGTGGAAAAACAACAAAGGGGTCAGAAGCCCCCGGCAGGTGTGGGCGGCGGGGCCGATCTTTTGGAGTCGCCCCCGCCATGTGAACCGTTTTGTTGAGTGACAACACCTGACTTTGTTTTGACCAATAGAAATCATTTCAATCCACTACCTCTATGAATATAGTCATATAATCATATATCGCTCAACCAACAATTCACCAATTCCTATCCAAACGAACTCGACGATCCAAGCAACGGAATCAAGCGGTCATCGGTAAACCCGACTAACCAGAAATTTACAACATGATCCGAGTTGACTCGCGGACGTGGCACGCGAATGAAACGCGTGGTATATCCGTCACTCCCTCACGGACAAACGCTGAGCGTCGGGGAGAGCGTCCGATGCATCATTGAGCAGGACTTCCCATCATTCCATGAGGCTGAAGGTCGGTGTCATCAATAAACTCCACCCCGCAACCACGCACGCACGCACGCACGCACTATATTATCATTATTCTTGGTTTGTCGAGAGGCTGTTTAAATCAGCAGCGATGAAGCACTGACGCTGTTTTTTTTGTTTTTGGTTTTTTTTTTAAAAGGAGCAGAGGAGGAAAACGGACGAGAAGTGATGTAAGCCACGGAGGATGAGGAGCGGGTAAAAGATGAAGGGGAAAAGACGAAGATCAAGACGAGTGGGGAAGGTCAACTCGATGGCGAACGCTGTCACACGGTACAGCAGCAAGCGATGCGGAAGCAGCTACTCCGTCGGTCGCTTCATTCATGACTCACGACGAAGGCCTGCTGCGCACGCACACAAGGAGTTTCCAGATCTTAAAAGATTGTTTATCTGTGACAGACCCCACACATGAAGATTTCAGGAAAATCCGGCATGTGACCGTCGCCATTTTGCATTCGCACAATAGCAGACCGCAAATTGTGTCATTACGCAGTTATGAAATGCAATTGGATTTGTCATTTATTGGACAACCGCATTTTGGAATAGTACGACAAGTTTCGGAATTTGGATTCATTACGCGTTACCGTCAATGCCAACGCAAGCCCCGCTCGTTTGCACACGATTACTTTGACAGTTGTTCAAAGTTTCAACAGCAATCGCTAAAGTTTAGCCTGTAAGTTAACTGCTGATTTTTCCCCAAAAATGGTTATGATGGAATAAAGTTGTTTTGTTCACAAATAAATGTGACATTGTTGAAGATTTGTCCCCATACAAGATACAAAAAAATCTTCCACATTTGGTGTTTATGTCCTGACGAGACCAAGATGGCTGTATCGGACCCATATAGCGCTGATATGGATTTTGTTCATGTATCTCCTGCAGATTTGCTGCTATGGCGGTCTGTAAGGCAAGACGCACACACACACGCACGCACACGTGTGTCGTTCCCCAGATGTGCACGCACGGGACAGGACTGCAGTGCACTGGATGAAGACACTTAGCGGTACACACGTCAGACTGCGTCAAGCGCCGCCGCCGCCGCCGCCGCCCGTGTACTTGCAGCGTCAGCCAGACGCGGCTTAGTAGGCTCATTACTGTAGAGGGCGCTCTACGCATCTTCAACGTGCTGAGTGGAACAAGTGTCACGTATGACGTTCAGGGCGAATGCGGGTCCCCGAGTAAGAATCGTTGCCATCTCAACGACGCTACCGCGGCCTTGACAAGCGCTTTACTAACCGTTTTAGACCCTTTTTCTAATCAGCCAGCTCATCGGTTATTTAGTCAGCCGGTTAACAAGTTCGACATTTTGTTATTGAGTTTATTAGTCAGTCAGTCAAGCAGTCTGCTTGTGACTTAGCTCGTCATTAGACATGAAACCTAGTTAGGACAGACGAGCCTGATGAAGCCTGCTCAGATGAGAGGCGGAACGTCCTCCGAGAGCCCGGTTGCGATCGATTCGATGCCAAGAGGACAATCGGCTAGTCTTGTTAGTTAGTCCAGCAGTCCGTTCATTCATCAGTTAGTTTCTTATTCACTCAGGGAGTTTATTGCTTGGTGACTCAGTTTGTCCTTTTAGTCAGTTAGGAAGTTACTCGGTGAGTTGGTTGGTTGGTTTGTCAGTCAGCTAGTGTCTTAGATATTTGGTTAGTGAGTGAGTTAGTTAGTTAGCCAAATAGGTTATCATTCGCTCAGCTCCAACATTGTTGATGTTTGGCTTTAATTTGACACGAAGAGAGGCAGAAACGGGCACAATTTCAACCCAGTTTGTGTGGCATTGCCCAATCTGAGGCGAGGCGGCTCAGCGCCACACTCGGAGTCTCGTCCATGTATTTTGAACAGGAAATACGCAAATTCGCCAATTCTGGAAAACGTGGACATGACTGGATTCAGAAAGAAAACAAATACAAAGTACAGAACAGAGACCAATCAAATTGAGACCAATCGTTGTTCGTTTCTTACGCTTCGTGATGCAGGCGAGGCTCCGCACGTCCTCGACAAATTTGTGTTTCCAGTATTGTATGTGCGCATCAGCCTCCACGCACACACGCACACACACTTTCCAGCTGTTGTTGGGTCTGCTGCATCACCGCTCATCCTCCTGCATGTGTTTGTCCTCTCTGCACTGATATTTTACCAACATGCTGAAGAAGAGTGTAAACAAGACAACACACTGCTACATGCACTCTTGCCATCTGATTCTCTCTCTCGCGCGCACACGCGTGTGTGCGCCACCATTGCATGCAGCGGTGCAGACCACCCAAAGGCTGCCATTAGCAACGTTTGGTTAACCGTTGTCCTTCTGCACGTACATACACACGTGCACCCACGCGTTTGCAATACAAATGAACTCCTCACAATTACAGTAACAAATGATTCAGGTGATAACTTGCCATATTTACACACACACACACACACACAAAAACCTCCGTGACTGCGGTTCAAGATGTACTTCTCCTGCGCCCCGCTAGGAAGCGCCTATGAGCGACGTGTTCTATTTTTAGCCGGCTATCAGCTGGAGGACAAGATATTTATAGGCTGAGATGCGTTCACTGTACACTCTGCAGCACGCAGGCGCACACGTACACACACAAACACGCGAAAGGTCACATTTGCCACTTAAATGGCAACGCAAATAGTTGCACATGCAATGCCAGTTACCCTTCATAACCACCACCACCACCTTACACAATGCAAATAAACACGGCTAATAATAAGAATTCCCCCCCCCCCCCCCCGAAAAAAAACCATTTAAATAAAGAAAAGAATAAAATCAACGGCAAGCACAATCTCGTTTTCACGCGCACTGTCCGTGTCCACACCGTGGCGCAAAGACCTCCGCCCAGGATTAAATTAGGGGCGTAATGAAGTAGACCCGGAGAACTGTTGTCCAGGTTCACTATTAGCTCACCCAAGTGAAGCAGAGTGGCTTCTTCCAAAGAGTCAGGCCAGTGCAGCAGCGCTCCAGGGTCCCACGTGGGTGAGAAGGTCCTGAAGGCAGCATCCGTCGATGAGCAGATGCGATCTGGCAGGAGGCGCAGGAGGCCCGTCCGCTTCGCGCCTGGACGACATGTCCGAGTGGCAGAGTGAAAAACACATCAAGATGCTAAGCTAACATAGCATACACAACACATAGCGAAAAGTCAACAAGTGGACTTACTGGGGGGGGGGGGGGGGATTTAAAATGAGATTTTTAAAAACGGGGAGATGGGACAAGTCATTCGTAGATGGGAACGTAAAATACGCATAGCTTATCTGAATCATTCAAATATTTCAGGCCGATCTTCAATTGTATTGCTTGTAATTCAATCACAATGAAGCAATTGTTGTATAAAACAATTGTCCATTGCTTACCTTGGAGCGGACAGTTGACGGTTGAGTTTCCAATTTGAGACATGGAAAAATGGGCTTTTTATTGGAATAGAATTCTTATTTTTAAAATCTGAATATGTCCTGAATTCAATGCTTTATTGAATTCAAGAAATATTTTTGGGGAAAGTCACGAAAGCTGCTCTGTGATTGGTTGGTCTGCATTCTGCGGTGTGGCTTAGAGAATTCCCTTTAAACACTCCAATAATAATAAAAAAAAAAAAAGACCAAAAAACGACAAAAAGAGCCAAATGAGTTGGAGTTTAGTTTTATTGACGTCTCTTTCGCAATAACACGCTGCTACATTCAACAAGATGGACATTTGGGATGTCGCCAATAAGTTAATCATCAAACAAACAGTAAAGAACGAAAAACAATCATTCGACATATATACACAATTTTGGTGTTAATACTGACAACACACACGCACACGCACACGCCATACAAGGTAACAGGCGTAAAACGGTCTTGTTAATATTCCCAGCATGCACTGGGCCGACTGTAAACTATTTGCGGAATCTTACGGTATTTTAACTCTGGCGTTCCATCATTTGCAATACTATAAAACATTTGGTATTGGGGTTATTTCTACTTGTATTTATTTCTACGCTGCAAGGTGGCTGTTATCGGAACTAGCACCCGCTTTTGACTTTGTGGATGATTTATCGTGCTCCCCCCGAGAAGCGACTGCATTGGTTGCAGGATGTCATTTGTGTGCCGTAGTGTTTCCTTTGATTTGCAGTCATCGTGTTTATTCAAGCTGTGCAAGATGGCGGTTACAGTGACTAACAGGCGAGACGAGCGATCGCATTGCTCATATGACGCTTACGTTGTGTCCCCTACCATAGTGTGGTCTTTTTTGCTTTTTGGCAATTCTGTGGATTATTTCTAGTAGTCAAGTCATTCTGTTTATTTGAACTATAAGCCCATATTTCATTTTAAATTGTCCAAATCCTCTAAATTCAGCCTCTCAACAGTAAATATTCTCAAAATAAGACATTTGCAAACATCTGTTTTTACTTTGGGCAAACAATGATCAACATTTCCCCCGATTTTCTGAGATGTTACGGACAAAAGCGGTAACTCAACCATAATCCATTTTGGGAAAAAATAGTTGATGAAAATATTTGTTATTTGCATTTTTTAGCATGAATAATCTGTCGTTAACATGTAGAATAGCTGAACCGAAAGCAACCTGAGAAGTGTATAATTTTAATGACACGTACACTGCCTTTTTGGATTTTGGGATTTTTTCAAACTCTATGGAATATTTTGGGTGATTCTGTTTATTTGTACTCCGCAAGCTGCTGGATACCATGCTTACCTTGGAGCAGACTAGTTACGATATCAGTCCTACCTAATGCTGACGCTTCTTTTGTTCAGTCGTGCAATGACAGAAACAATCTTCGTATAATGTACATTGGAGCCCTTCTAAAAAAAAAAACAAAACAATAAAATGAAATACAAAGCAGGTCAAATGCACAGAAGAGGCATCATTTTGCAGTGTTCTTTCCTTCATTTCGCTGACATTCCACTGTGGCGTCTCTTCACAGTCACGTGATCTGCATTGAGTGAAGCTGTCTCCATGGCAACGAGCAGCATCTGGCCCTTCGGCGTCTATGCGGGGACGCCGGCGTAGCCGCTAGCTGGCTAACAACAAACATGCAGCTGCCAATTCCAACAATTCTGACCAATTACTAAACTATAGTGGCACTGCTCAGGTCCCACAACCTTGGACAAGTCGGGGGATCTGGACATTTTTGCCCCCCCCCCCCCCCCCTCCCAAAAAAAAAACAAAAAACTATTGAAAATCAAGTCCAACAGCAGTCAAGAACCAAGTCAGGATGCAAACCAATTTAAAAAACTGCGAAGAACAAAGTAAAACTCAAGTCAAGAACCAGTTGAAAGCTGTCAAAAACCAAGCCAAGAACAGGTTAAGAATCGGTCTAAAACAGTCAAAAATCAAGTCAGGAGTCAGTCTAAACAGTCAAAAAATGAAAAGCAGTCAAAAACCAAGATAAGAACCAAGTCAAAAAATAAGTCAAGAACTGTCAAAAACCATGTCAAGAAAAAAGAAACATAAAAGCATGGTTTGACTTTTTTTTGGTTTCAAAAACTTTTTTTGACCTGGTTTTTAATTTTCTTCGGTCTAATTGGTTTTGTTAGTTCTTGTATGTTTTGATTTATTTTGTACAGACATTCATTTGATTTGAGGTTGTTGTATTTTGTACTCGTTTTTTGGGGTGGGGTTTTATTTATACAATTTTGACTTGATTTTTACTTCAATGGACTTCTTTTTTGGCTGTTTTTTTTTTTTTTTTTTTAATAGTTGTATATAGATTTTTGTTGTTGTTTGTACTGTTTTTGACTTGTTTTCACAGTACCTGGTTCCGCTCGTAGTCACGTTTGCGTTCCATTTTGTGCACGCATCCAGTTTAACGAGCAACTCCTGCTCTGTGGATGAGGACGTAGGCTAACCTGTTGCCGCAGAAGCGCTAGCAGGACGGGTGGCGGGTAGCGAGCGTGCCCGCTACGGGCGCCGCTGCGAGGTAGTTGGAGGGAACGTAGCCCCTCTGCCGGCCTCGCACCTCCACCAGGCTCCACTCGCGGTTGCCTCGCTTGTCGTGAGGCTCCAGGACGCGCACCGGTTCGCCCGCCGCCATCGAGACTTCGCAGTTCCCTCGTGCCGCGAAGCCGTACGCCGCAAACACCTGTAGATAGACCAGGCGGGAAAAAAATGGCATGTCAGAGCGCACCGGCCATACCAATACGCGAACGGAATGCTAACATACGACCCTTAGATATGAAGACGAGATAAGCCAGCGCCCTGTAGCGGCCCGGCTAACAGAGGAGCCTACGTGGCGGCCATGTTGGGGAGGTGGACGTTCACATCAAAGGCATGGACATTGAAATTAAAGTCGTAACTTGCTTATTTCACAACCGATTTTCATGAGGTTTACTTTCTTGTCACCAATGTGTCATGTGAAAAAAGCCCCCCCCCCCCCAAATATTTTGACTCCCACTTCCCTTGTCGTAATTGTACGGCATGGTACGCAACCGTACGCGGCACAACGTGTCGGCATCCTCGGTCTTTTGGTTTTCTTGCCGACGATGTTTACCCTCCCGACTTAGCGTCTCAAAAGGGCCGTGTCGTATCTACATATTCATATCTCTACTACTCTACTCATCCAAGTTGGCTTTTCCACTGCCGCCAACCTTTGAGCAATAAACAGATACAGAAAAAGATGTTGCAATGCTAACGCTAACATCAAACAAACAGTGGAACCTCAAAGAGGTTAACTGCTGCTAACGTGAAGTCGTCTTAACTTTAACGACAAAACACAAAGGCGTTTGATATTGTTTTTTTCCAGACATATTAATGGTCACAAGTGTAAGAAGAAGTGAACCAGGTTAATTTTGCTACGCTTGTTACAAAAAAGACCAAGAAAAAGCTAAACAATACGCTGACATCTTCCCCAAAAATATGACTAACATACTTTTTTTTTAATGGTTTTTTTGACTGCTTCTTGTTTAATTATTATTGACTTAGTTTCTGACTGGTCTCGACTTGTTTTGTGTTTTTACTGCCCTTAAGTTTTTTTTTTTTAATTGTTTTTGACGAGTTAATTAGTTTTTTGACTGTTCTTGACGAGATTTTTGAACGTTTTAGAGCAGTTGCTGGCTTGGTTTCTTGAGTCTTTTTGATGGGTAGTGTTAGCATATTAGCATGCCAGCGTGTTCCCGGCCGGTGGCAATATGTTTGCTAGCGCTGCACAGAGGTCAAACAACCGCCGATCGAGCCTCTTCCGACGTCAGTTTAACATTTCCGATGAATAGGGATCTTCCTTTCGAAGGACACATACGGTCGTGTAAATCCCTGACCGTTCCGCGCTTGTCGCAAGTTTACGCGCAGGCACAAACACGCAAAGTTGCTCAATGAGCAACGAGTCGATGACACATCGACCTTGCAGAGATTTGTCGTCAGCTTGCAGTCGACCTCTTTTTTGACTTGGCTCTTCATTTGATTTTGGTTTTTGGCAGTTTTTGACCTGGTTCTTGACTTGGGTTTTGACTGTTTTTGCCGTGGTTTATGACGTTTCCTGTTTTTTTTTTACTCGTGTTTTGGTAATTGGTCGCCGGCTTTATTTTGGTCTGCCTTTCCAATGGCTCTTTTTATTTTTTGACTGTTTTTTAAAACTTGTTTTGGCCTGGCTCTTAACTTTGACAGTTTTTTTTTTTTTTTAATGGATCTTTACATGCTTTTTGACTTGTTTTTGCCTATTTTATTGAGGGGGGGGGGGCGGGGGGGGGGTGTGTGTGGCTGTTTTGGACTTAATTTGGGGCTTTTTTGGACGTGTTTTTAAAAAAAACATTTTGTCATGGTTTTTACGGTGTTTTGGAAATTGGATGTTGACTACTAGTTTTGACTTTCGCTTTGCCTTATTTTCCCTTTTTTTTGTTTTTGTTTTTTATGGACTGGTTCTTATTTGAGTTTTGACAAGGTCCTTGAAGCGTTTTTTTGTTTGTTTTTGGTTTTTTGACTTGGTTTTTGGCTGTTTTGGGCCTGGTTCTTGAATTGATTTGTTTCTCTGTTTTTTTTGTGCCTTTGGAAATGGTTTTGAATTTGTGTTTCTTTATTATTGACTGTTTTTGATGCGTTTTTTGACTGGTCTTCACTTGGTTTGGACCTCTTTTACCAGGTTCTCGATGCGCTTTTGGCACCCACGCGCGCACTCGCTAAGCTAACGAGCGGTGTGCCGATGACACGGTTCCCACGGCGGCGACACAAAGTCTTCCCCACGCAGCGACGACCTCAGCGTTGAGCACGTCACTTGAATTTCGCCGAGTGGCTATCTGCCGCCTTGCCCAGACCAAGAAAAAGCTCTTTTTCTCCTCACCAGTTGGCAGTTAGTCGAGGCTGCACGAAAACGTAACACATGTGCGGATGAATCGACGGCCACGTTGCCTGAAGCGAACTCTCTGCCGTCGTCATCACGG
Organism: Phyllopteryx taeniolatus; assembly: GCF_024500385.1. NCBI lineage: Eukaryota > Metazoa > Chordata > Actinopteri > Syngnathiformes > Syngnathidae > Phyllopteryx > Phyllopteryx taeniolatus. The sequence goes on along the minus strand of NC_084511.1, from coordinate 27,888,217 downwards.
CCACACGGCCTCGCCTTGTGTACGTCTTTTATAGGAGGAGGCTCAGGGACACCTGGAGGAGGTCACCTGAACCATCAGTCCATTTGAGAGGCTGTCAGGAAGTGTGTTAGGCGCACACACACAGACACCCACGTCTAATGAAATTGCGCTCATCCTATTCTCCCTCACATTTCACTATCACGCACACGCTGAGCAGCCTTGACACTGCCGCGTCGCACTCGCATGCATTAATAACGGAAATCGATAAGGCACACATGCACGCATTGTCACAACGCACACTGGATGCGTGTGTGGTCACCTGCTGCGGCGCACGATCCATCAATCTCACACACACACAAATGCGCGCATTTCATTTAGGATATCAAGACTGTATCATATTTTCAGAGACTGCACCATGTAAGCACTACTATATAATGTTGCTATATTACTGTCAATACTATAGCCCAATGTTACTGCTGTATTTATGTAAGTAGCTGGGGCTGTTTATTGGCTGAACCGCAAAGAGCTAGCCGACTATTACATTCGGGGAATTTATTTATCGACGTGGCTCTCGGCTTGTTTTTGGACTCCTTTTAGAAGACGCCTTTCAAATGTGTTTCAAGTGAATCCAGAGATTTGTTTTCTAAATACATGATTCGCGTTTGCAGGTCATTGCTGAAAATGTACAAAGACTGGGAACTGCACAGCACGGCTTTGCGGAGCTAAGGCGTCGGACTGTTTTTCAACATTTCACTTTTCCGCATTTTTGGCCCACGGCTAAAACGGTGCCGGATGACACACTTCGGCGTCCGGCACAATTGCGACATGCATTTAGCCAGCTAGCTATGTCTACATAATCGCTTAATCCGCTCGTGTGGCCGCTTTTGAGCAAAGGAGGAGGGTGGAAGAAATAAAAACAAACCCCAAAAAAGAATCAGACTTGACAGCCAGCGTGGGCTTCGGGCTGGCGCGGACGCTTTAGAGCGCCTCGTTGTTGGCCGTGAGCGCACGCGGGTCCCTAGCCAGGTTTACACGGAGCCTCGTAAACTCTGATTCTAAGCGGACACATAGGCGGCGTGCGAGGATGAGTGCGGTCACCTGGAAGCACGGCCGGCCGAGTGCCGCCGCCGTCGTCGTCGTCGCGTGTCGTGGGAGCTCTGCGGCGTACGAGTGTCTCCTGGCGCTGCTGGCGCTCTGCGGGAGGCTCAGGTGGGGCGAGGGGGGCGGCTCCTCCTCCTCCTCCTCCTCCGCCCCGTGATAGCGGATCAACCTGGAGGCCGGCGCGTAGCCTCGTCTGCCTGCGTGTCAGAAGCGCAACCGCGCTACTCAGTTTATTAGGCACGCTTTGTTACAGTAGCTGTGGGAGTTTCTGGTCTTCGTGTTCTTGACTGGTTGTGACTATTTTGGGCTTGGTTCTTGACTTGTTTTGGACTGGTTCTCGATTTCATTCTTGAGTTGTTTTAATGTGTTGACTTGGTTCTTGACTCTTTTTTTCCTGCTTGCTTTTGAACTGCTTTTAACTTGTTTTCTGTCAAGTTTGACATGTTCTTAAAGTGGTTTTGAACACAGTTCTGGTTCTTGACTTGGTTTTGCCTTGGTTCATGACCTTCTTTACCACTGTTCTTAAAATGATTTTTATATATATATATATATACATATATATATATATATATATATATATATATATATATATATAAAATACAGTGTTTCTTGGCTTCAAGGCAATTTAGAAAAGCCTATCCACCCGTATCCACAGTCCAATTGGAATGAATGGCAAAAGACCACCCACAAGATGGCGCCAGTAAACTGCATTAGTGTGCTACATTTGCGGAAGTTTCCATTCAACTCTCCAAAATAAACAGCTCTCATTATTCGTGAGCACCACCTACGATGTAATTAATGAAGCGTCCGAGCACTCACCCCCGGCGTCCACCAGCCACCTGCGCCCGTCTCCGCGGGTATCCGCCCGGCCGATGACGGCCACGAGCTCTCCCTTGGCGAGCGTGAGGTCCAGGTCTCGGCCGCCCGCCGCGGCGCTCAGCACCCGGTAGATCTTGTCCGAGCCGTGCTTGTCCGTCAGCAGCCGGAGGCGCTGCTGTGAGGACGAGTTCAGAGGCTGACCGGAAGGGAAAGACCTCACTTATGATGTCACGCTGATCGTGTAAGCCAATCGATTATTGTATATAGAAATGTAAAAATCAGCCAGCCACAGAGGAGCCAAAAACGACCGCATTTTGGTCGGCGCACGCTGCCAACGTACTTCCGAGTTTGAGATTTACACTTCCGACGACGACGACGATCTGATACTTACTATTACTATTTGTCATCTATCAAGCTTGTTTCATAATGACTTTTTAAAATACAGTACATCAAACTTATGTACTTAGGATTGATCCCGTTACTTGTTCTTCATGACTTGTTTTTCCTTTTTTTTTTTAACAAATCTTATTTTTCCTGTAAACATTTTGCTTGTTTTTGATTGGTTTTGACATAGTTCTTGAATTGTTAACTTGTGAAAAATCCGTTCTTTTTCAATTCAAAATACATCTCGTTCTACAAGCTATACGTGGCGGTGGCGCACTGTGAAATATTTGCCGACCGTCACGACAAATCGCCAGGAAGAAGGCAAATGACGCAATCCGCAGCGGACCAGGAATGCGAATGCTGAAAACATTCCAACGACAAGTCAATCGGCTTGTGTAAACTGCGTGTAAAAACCAATTCGGCGTCGTAGTCACAGTTTGGCAAACCAAACTAAAGATACGACGGGTGAGTCCAGACCTGAGAGGCAGGCCCCAGCAGCGTCTCCTCCACACTTTGACCCAAAGCGTCCAGGCTCCTCGCCCCTTCCAGCACCGCCGTCTCGGCCCACTCCCAGAAAGCGCTTGCGTCTAAAGAGCTGTGAGGAAGCTGGGAGGAGGCGAAAGACATGTCGGGAAGAGGGAGAGCGCCCGTCTGGGGTAACGCCCCGCGTCCGTGGCGGATACCTGCTGGGCGAAGCTCCGGAAGAGCTGCTCCAAGTCAGAGGCCAGGTCTTTGTGCAGACAGCTGAACGTTCCCAGCATGCTCCAGATCATCTGCAGTGCCAAGCCGTTAAACTTGGGAAGCTCGTCGAGCAGCAACGTGTTCATCGTCCTGTTTCCAGAACAACGCGACGCCTTCATTTATTGGGAACATTCGTTCGTTTCACCGAGCGACGACGTGAAATCTGGCAGACGCGGCTATCGTGAGTAGACGCACAAAAGAAGTCCCGAGAAGCTATACGCCTGAAAAAGAACAGGACAGGTCGAAGCGGAGCATTTAGGGCCGTGTCGGTGGTTTCCGGGGGTGTCCTCAGGAGGCAAACTCGTTCTCGCCGCTTTCCCTTGGCAACGCTATCATCTATCATGAGAGGAACCACGGAAAACATGCCCGAAAACACGCACGACGTTGTGGGCTAATTTGACCTTTTCCGCTGACGATCGCTAGCAAATTTAGACCTCGCGTACGAGACGGACGGACGGCACCAAATCGTGAACCGTTTGAGTTTGGACCGTTGCCGGAAAGACATTCAGTGCGTCGAGCGTTGCCGGGGCTCACCTGTACGTGTCGGCGACGGCCTGCTCGTCGTAGCTCGGGCAAGGCTTGGCCTCGATCACTTCGTAGTCGAGCAGCTTTTGCGGCCTCTTGCGGATCAGGTTCCTCGGGCCCACCAGGAGGTCGCGGAGCGCGCAGAGCGGCTTGTGGATTAACGTCCTCGTCCTCTCTTCCTGCGAGGTAAACGGCGACAACGTCAATATTCTTCTCGTGTTGTGAGCGCAAGCTGGCTGATGACTCACAAATACAGGCAGGATCCACTGTCGGAGTCCAGTGGTGATCTCCTTGTAGCAAACGGGCACCTTCTCGCCGTCCATGTCCAGGTCAAACTCCTCCGTTTTGCAGTTGGAGAAAGTCTGAGGACCGAACAAAGACGAAGAAAGCGACGATGGCCGACGCTCTCGCAAGCCGACTCCTTTCGAGGCGTGCCGACCGACCTGGAGGTGGTGGAGGTAGAGCTCCACGTTGTCCAGCAGCCGCAAGATGCCGTGCTCCAGGACGTAAAAGAAGCCTTCTAGTGCGTCAAACTCCTCGTCCACCAGCTGCAAAGTAACACACACGCGTGTTACACTACGCAAATGGCAATATAAAATGTATCTTTTTCAAACGATACATGATTTGGTTTTTCAGACCTTTTGCTGTCATTGGAATAGCAACAATGGGCAAACTTGTTCAACTTATTGAAATGAGTCTTCAAATTATTATCAAACGGAAGGGGCTCATGACGTACATTCTTGCAATTTTTCATGTCGACAGTTTACAAATAAATGCTATTGTTTGAAAAATAAGCCAATAGAAAACATCCAAGTCATACGTGAATAAATAATAAATCAATAAAGATATTTTTCGCCAACATTGCTCTTAGAGTTTCTTATCTGTAAAAAAAAAAAAAAAAAAAAAAAGGGGGAGGGTCTGTCAGGAAGCGGAATCTCGGATTCCGGAGGGTTTCGTCCTGGCCGTCCTGCTCCGGAGTCCGAGAGTACGTGGTACCGGAGCCGCTAATAAGGGCTGCTCGGTCCCCGTTGGATTTGTGTTCCGGGCACGTCCCGCCGGAGAGACGACATCTCTCGGCCGGGATCTGCCGGGAGGAGCCGGATGAAGCGGCTGGGGAGAGAGACAAGTCCGGGCTTCCCTGCTGAAACCGCTCCCCCCCTCCCGTCCCCCGGCGAGCCGACACCCAGTAAGCGGAAAAGGTTTGACGGACGGTCGAAGTCCTACTATCTTCACCAGTGTGTGTTTGGTGCGTTACCTTGGGAACCATGCCGGTCTCGTGTTTGAGGAACTGTCCCATCCGGGCGGTCTTCTTGGCGATGCTGTGCGAGTTCAAGCGGTTGATCTTGTCCATGATGCTCAATGTCTGGCTCTTCTTGTATTTGTCAGCTGTGAGGACGCCAGGCAAAAACGAACCAGAGCTCAAACGAACGGCCTCGGCCGATCTTGGGTTCGACGCTCTTCTCACCGACTTCCCTGAAACGCTTGTACTCGTTGATGCGACAGTTGATGGCGATGGAGGCGTGCGCCGTCTGCTCCAGCAGGGCGCAGGCCGGGTGCCGCGTGTCCGTGTGCTTCTGGATGGTCTGCAGGAGGAGAGGGTAGCGGGCGATGCGCTGGACGGGCGTCACCAGGAAGAAACTCAGCGAGCTGGCGTTCACTTCGGGCCTGCACAATCACGTACTGTCGGTCAGGGCAGGAAGGCGGGAGCTTTTTCCTCGTACATGGATAAAAACCTACGCCGACGTCTTGATGACTTTGACGATCTGCTCCCACAGTGCCTCCTTCTGTTTGTAGGCGTTCTCTACCGCGATGACCTGGTTGTAGTTGGCCAGGTACTCCTTGTAGGCTGCCTCGATGTCGGACGACAGGCTGAGGAAGGCGTCACCTGTCGGAAGGGCAGACGGGCTCAAGTTTGAAGTCCTTGCAACGTTACGGTCAGAAATAACTTTTGAATTAAAAGTCCCACTGGGATGGATTTAAGTTCTACGAGCTTTTCAACGATACCACCCCCATCCCATTATGAAAACAGGAAGCGTCCGAACTGGAAACCGGGCCCTGTCAGTCGTCCACGGATAGTTGGAGCTGGAGTTAACTTTAACTGAACAGCGTAAACGGCGTAAAAGAATGAATTTGACTTCCACCTCCATATTTCCATTGACGAACTTTCCCAAAACAACACCCGCACCTTACGAGCGTACGAGCGGGCAGTTTTACCTATTTCGGCACAAACTGTCAGCCATATATTGCCAATTGTAGTAGTCCACCGATCGTTACGCTTGGAAATAACTTCCAAAGAGAAGATTATCACCCGCGTCCCTCTACGACTCGGACCGTTGGGATTTTGTCTGGTTAGGGTTTGATCTTGAAGTGAATGTTGCACAAGGATGACTTGAACTCCTAGCCCCAAAATTTGTCAGGGTGAGTTTTCCGGTGACGCCACTTGTGGCGGAAGTGTCTGAGGTGGAAACGTTGCCGCTTCTGTGGCTCATGGCCTGAGCATCATTTGGCGGCTTCTATGGTTCACAAAATCATTACGGTTGAACAGAAATGAATACATACAAGGACAACTTTAACTTCTCCCACCACATTTTAGGGGGGAGCTTTACAATAATTCCACCCGTGTATTTCCACAATGCCAGGACAGTGTCCTTGGATGCGTCAGTGGTCCATGCATCGTTACAGATGGAAATAACATTTTAACGCCAAGTGCCAGATTTTCAGGATCGACCTTCTCAACACTGCCACCGACGTCTTCTCGTGACATTGACAAGTGTCGTTATTGGGCTGTTTTGGCAGTGCGCGAGTCGTTCCGGGAAGTGTCCCGAGCTAGGATGTCGGCTGTTTCCCTTTCGAGGGAAATCCTCCCTGCTCCCAACAGCAGCGCATTTGGATGTGTCAGGATGTGTGAACCCAAGATCTGAGGAAAAGGTGGAGGTTGCGGAGTTCCCACATACACAGCGCCTCCAGGAAGAGCGGCTCTCCGGGCTGGACATTCTTCTGATCTAGCAGACCGAGGAGCCGACCGGACACGTCCGTCACATCCTCCACGTGCAGGAAGATGCTGTCCAGGTTCGCCGGCGGAGGCTTTGAACGACACACAACACAGAGAGAAATACGCTGTTAAACAACAAGACGCTGAGTCACTCATCCTGTGTTCACACAACAGATTTGTGACCAAGGAAGAAGATATTGTCACAGCTTTTAGATACAAGATATTGTCATGTCACAAGTTTAACATTGACGGCCAGCGCACCAGAGTGTGTACACCTAAGAGTGGAAAATAAATCACTGTTAACAAGCAACGCCTTAATTAAAACACCTTCGCTGCCATTGACGGCTCTAGAAGTCAAATATCCATGTTAACAGTGATTAACGTAAAGCTCTTTGTGTTGCAATTTTGGTATGAAAAGTGCGTACAAATAAAGTTCGATTGATTTGATTGATTGTTCATCCCTTTTCTGCCTTTCGGATTTCGGCCTCGGGTTCCCCAGTTTCGGTTTTCAATTTCGGTCAAGAATTTGGATTTTGGTGTAGCTCTGCTGACGATGCATTGTATGTACATACATACATACAGTGAAACAAGTCGTACGGTCAACAGGTTTCCAGGAAACGATGAGGAATATAGCTGTTTTCCGGCAGGTCTGACACGACAAAACTTGGCCCACGTACCCGTGAGACTGTGCTCCCAAAACAAGTCAGCAACTTGTGCGTCTAACAATGCTGCACAATGCCATCATTGTGCAAATGGAGCCATTCTTCGCCATTCACAATGTTGATGACATTTCCCTCCGTCCCTCATTATTTTACAAGCATTTCTCCATCCATCTTTAGTTTGATTCCATCTAATCTTCACATTACACGCGTGATAAATCCTGCGTGTTATTTCTGTTTGAGCAGCAACGCACGTCTTCATTTGCATGTTCATCTTCACCTCACACGCCCGACGAGAATCTCCATCACGCGTGATCATTTGCACCAAGCCAGATTCCATCATGCGTCACGGTGCCTCCTTTCTTTGCCTCCGCCGTGATCAACGATCAGAACTCGCCGAGCGGCCGATGCGTTGACCGTAGATCGGCCGCTGCGACAACGTCGACTTCTACAGCTGCAGTATTTCCGCTCCTCATTTTTCCTACGTCCCGAAAGTCACAATAGACGACTTTGTTCCACTTTATTGCAGGTATCCTTCGGACACCTGACAGCTCAGGCTTTGCAGGTTTTGTAAGCGTATCATTCCCCGGCCATTCCGTTGACATTGGAGCAGCGTTCCAAAATTGCCACCTGTCCCCGACTGCAATTAGCTGCCACTTTGAGGAGTTTTCCGACTCTCACACCGCTCCGACTTAGAACACAAGCTACGCTGTACTCGAGGCGGGATCTGTTCTTGACAAACCACGCAGTGGAATACCTGCTACTACGACCACCATTCACCCAAAAACCCCCCAAACTCCTGGAGCAGGAGTTGACTCTGTCTAGTTTACTCTGGCTTTCCTCTATCCAGAGGGATTGCACTGGATATTCCACTGGAAATCACAAATTCCATTCGGCGGGTGCTTTGGAGAGTGACAAAGATTGACCCGTTCCGATTTCAGCGGAAGATGATGCTGCTTTTCAATTTCCATTGAAGGTTTTAGGCTTTAAAGCCAAGGTTAGGGTTTCAAACCAGGGATTCAAGCCAGGGATCGGGTTTCAGTGTGAGCTTTTAGGCCTGGGTTGAGGTTTAAAGCCGAGGTTTGTGTTTCAGACAAGGGTCGGGGTTGCCAATTAAGGTTTCAAGACCGGTTTACAGTTTCAAGCCTGGGTCAGGGTTTCGAATCAGTGTTAGGGTTGCAAATGAGGGTTTCAAGCCAGGGTTGGGGTTTCAGTGCTCGATCCCTCGGTTAAGATTAGGGTTTCAAATTTGGCCGGTGAGTATCAAGAAGTTGTAACTGTATATTAACAGGGGGGCCCTTGTGTGCTATGAGATGTTTGTACGTATTTATGTGTCGTGCATATGCACCGCACGTGTCGGTCCACTGCACCTGGAGCTTCTGCAGGTTGCTCCTGATGGTCACTGTGCTGAGCTGCAGCATTCTCAGGTAATTCCTCTCAGACTGCACCAACTCCTGGACGGCCATCAGCTGCCTCTGCGCCGCCCTCTCCTCGGCGGTCCTTTCCGCCTCCTCCGCTGAGCAAATTGTCACATCTGGGCTCTTCTCCACCTCCTCCTCCTCTCCAAACAGATTGTCTTTGAGATCGTTCTCGTCCTGGGGCTTCTCTTGTTCCGGCGGTGGCTCATTCGGGGAGAGCTTCTCCGCAGTAGCGAGGGAGGGCTTAAGAATCGTGCGGGGCAAGGGCACCGGTGGGAGCAACCTGGGCACCTCCATGATGGACATCACTGTCAATAAATTCAGCAGAAGAAGAAAAAAACTCTACTCACATTGTACAAGATACAAGGTCTTACAAGTACAGTTGAATTCATGACCAAAAAAACAAAAAAAACAATTGTGTGGTAGGATTTAGCTTTCAGAAGCATAGAGAGAGGGGCGGGGGCCGGGGGGGTGCTACAGGTGACGAGGCTTTGTTATTGTTGAGGCCACCACGGAAAGCAGAAGTCGCTAAAGATTTGTCGTGGAAGTCGTGAGCCGAGCGGCACGCTGACAAAGCGTCTCCGGACGCAGCGCCGTGACAATTCGCAGCGTGACCGCGAAACGACGGCTCCTCAGACGCGAGTGTGCGATTGAATGACGAGACCTCTCGGAAACGACTCGCGTGACGCATTTGAAGCATCCGTTAGCTCGACAGGAATCAATCAATGAACTGCTTTGAGAAACGATGACTCGTTTAGAGATCGTGTTTGACTTCAAATTGTGCTAATCCTCAGAATTTCAACCATTTTCTCTTTCATACGTTTTTTTTTTTTTTTTTTCAGCATCAATACTTTGAAGATTTAAAAAAAAATAATAATAATTGTGATTTCTTTCATATCGGGACATATAACGATATCGACGGATAGGAAAACAAAATATATTCAATAGGATTTGTTTTAGTGAGGTTAGAACACAGTCATAGCCATAAATGGTGTATTACTAATATTGGCAATTTCGTCGTCGGGCTTGGTTTCCACAATTTCGGTTTTGGACACCGTTATTATTTGATTGTATTTTTTTCATTCTTTTCTACGGGGAAAGAACCTTATTGCTTTTCTCCACGCTGCCTTATTTGAAGCCCAGAGTGGCCCCACGCGCGTGCGGAGGAGTGCAGCACACATACGCCGACCGCTTACAATGCAAAAGTCACAAAACAACACAAACCTTGTGTAGAAAACTTTTCAGGGTATCTCTGATGGTCCGCGATGTTCCTGCTGCTTGGAAAAGGAGGAAAAAAAAACACACCAAAGAAAACACACAAGCTGCTGTAAGTTTCTCCACTGACTCACGCACACACGGCGGGGCTTCATGTGGCACGAGTGTGTGTGTTGATTCACTATAGTGTGTGTGTCGGGGGGATGGGAGTGGAAAGGAGGGTTTGGTAGAGGAAAACAGGGGGGGGGGGGGGGGGCACGCTCACACACACACAATAAACTGATTGACTGCAGCAGTCGGTGGCTGGGAAGAGGAAGTGACACTTACCCTGATCCAAACCCGATTGGCCGACAGCTGCTTCCAGGGTGGGCGAGGACCAATCGGAGCGCTGTCCCGTCCCGCCCCCCTCCCCACCGGAGGGGCTTCAAGGGCCTAAAGTGGTTCCCTGGAGGGAGACAAAAGCACGGCGGGACGGCCCAACTTCTCCCAATTGGCCCGTCACGTTGTGCTGCCAGGAGACATTTTGACGAGATTTTGCTTTCTATTTTCCAAGATCGTGTTTATCATGAACAACTGGCACCCTAAGAGGTGAGATTGCATTAACTGTACGACAATTACAACCGAAACTGTTACGAGAAGTTGTGTGGCAACTTTCATGCCAATCCCAGTTAAAGTTGCTCATCAAATGAAGCAGAACACAAAGCAAATTCGCTGCGGATGCAAAACAACCACAAAGCTTTGCTTCATCCAAATGATGTTAGCAAACAACGCAAAACGCCATAGACAGCCTAACGATTAGCATCGATGGTCGCTGTGTTATGACCCTTGAAGCAATGAACGCAAACGGCGGTGCAACCATCACACAGATAATATAACAATACTAACAGGCATATACTATTGAAGAACAACTAATACGACGACAATTGACAGAGGAGTAACTTGTGACCGTCTCTACGTATGTCAGCGTGTCTGCACACCAGGAGCAGCACAATGTCCGTTGAATAGAAGCACAAATGGTGGCAAAAATGTGTCTAATGCTTAAAATTGTATTTATTTATGTCGTTACTGTATTTTGTTTTAAGTTCAATATTATACAGTGTTATTTGTTCTTCATTAAAACCAAATGGGTTTTTTTTCCCTCGAAGCTGGAACAGTTCTGAGTCACGGAATAAGTTACATTTGCATCTTGCCGCTACTGTATTTCTCCTCATTGTGTTTATTTCTATCGTGCAAGGTGATGTCCTCATGAATAAACGGCGAGAGGAGCAATCACATGAACACATGACGCGAGCATGTGCCCCCCTGACCGTGCCGTGCGTTATTTATTTGACTCTGTGGATGCATTTCGATGACGCAAGGTGGCGGTTCTGAGTCATTGGCGACACTTGCCCTCACATTTGTCAGATAAAAGGAATTCAAGCGAAAGAGACTGAGGGCGGCAAGCAAAACGGAGCGCTGCAGCCAAGCGGAGACCAAGGCGCAGCGACGGCCGCAAGCTAAAGTTCCGCCGACAAATCAGTTCGACCAATGAGCGACACGCAGTGTCTCGCTCGGAACCGGGAGCTCAAAATAGCACCCGGAATTCTACCCGCTCTGAGATCGTACGAACGGTAGACCTGCTAGACACGCGTTTTGTCACTCGCATAGTGACAATTGGGTCAGACTACGGCTGTAATGTTGCGCAGTCGAAACAATATCATCGGTCTGAGGCGAGGAATGACTTCGGAATGCTGCGGGACGACATTCCGAAAGCTGACGATGATGATGTCGAAAAGGCGAGCGCGCCCTCAAGACAAATATGACAAATATTATGTACACGACAGCTTGACTTTGGGAAGTGTTTCAACTTCCCATCAAAGTGTCAGCATGATCAAATCTGATTTTTGTTCTTTTTTTTCCTTTTTTAAATCTCTTTGCAGACTTTATTCCTTTATTTAACAAATGCAAACAATTCAACAACAGCGATCTGTATTCTTTCAAAACAAAATGTCCTTTTGTCATTTTACACAAATAAAGTATCACTATTACTCGAGTGAGAGAAAAGAAAAAAAAAAAAAAATAATAAAAAAAGTTGTCCTTCTTTTTTGGGCAGTGAAAGTCATCATATTACAAGAGGGGAAATTTGTAATGAAGTGCTAATATTACGAAGACAAAAGTCAAGTCATTTGACCAGAATAGTCAGAATTGTCTTGAGTTCTAAAACAACTTGTCAAACAACACAACGCTTTTATTTTGGATCATTTGTATTTAAAATATGATTTCTTCCGGTAAGCAACTATTTTTCTTATCAAAAGAAGTACGACTTTATTCTCATGAGACTATCAATTAAAAAAAAATACAAATAAAAATAAAAACTTGGTAGCAAAATGGTTTTTAGTAATATTATAATTTTCTTTTTTTGGGGGGGGGGCGTGAACTTTTATTCTGGTAATATTCCAACTTTTTTCTCATAATATTACAACTTTCTTTTAGGGGAAATTTTATTATTTTTTGTATTTACTTTTGCTTGCACTATGATTTTCTTCTTGTAATATCCCAAATGTATTCTTGTATTACCACTTTTTTGTCATGAGCGTATTATGTACAAAAAAAAGCAACTATTTTTTTATGAAAAAGGTAAAACTTTATTCTCATGACATTTTCTGTTAAAAATACACAGCGATGCGATTTATTCTCTGAATATTCCAACTTTTTTTCTGAAAAAACTCTGACTTCATTCTGGTAACATTCAGACTTTCTTTCTCATAATATCACATTTTTTTTCTCATGACATTTTGACTTTTTTCCTGCAAGTACTATGAATTATTTCTCATAGCGTTCTATATTGTTTCCAAAAACAAATTCTCAAAACGTGATGGCTTTTTTTTTTTTTTTTTAAACTTCAAAACAACAACTTTTTTTTGGCTTAAAATTACGAGTTGATTCTGGAAGACAGCAGCTAAAATACCTTTGGGAAGAAACATGATGGCAGCCCCATTCCCTACACAGAAACTGAAACAAACCGCATTTTGTAATAATACAAACGAAGCCATGTCATCATTTTAATCGTTAAATCACATTATTCTCAGTTCATGTCATTAGAATCATGGGAGAGATGACTAACAACAAGGAAAAGCTGCAGTGAAAATGGATGAATATTAAAAGTCTCAATTATAAGGAGCACAAGAAAAATACGATACTTGAACCAATAAAAAGAAGAAAAAAATACATATATATATATATCGCCAAATATTGACATTTTTCGATTTAGAAGTGCAAAGCCCTTCAAAAAGCTCCCCCCCCTCCCGAAAAGAAAGAAATCCAGATTTTCTTGTGGTAGTTTCCATCACTCGTAGTTTGACATGTTTGGAGGTGTGCCCGAGTGCCAAGCAGCTAAACGCAGCAACACGCAGTGGTTTGGTTCAATATGGTGCAAAAAGCAGTGTTTAGGTCAGAGAACAAAAGGAATTTCGTTACCTGGTTTTGGTCCTTTCCGAGGCGAAGGAATAAATCCTTCCTCTGTTGTCGTGTGAAGTCGCGCGCATCAAATCAGTCAACACGCAGCACATCTGTCAAACTCGCGAGATGACCTGACCAAACGTGGTTCTCTCACGAAAGCGCCAAAATATAAATTTTATTTTATTTTGTGATTTTATCAAAAAAATCACTTAGATCGTCAGGCGATTATTATTATTTTTTTTAATAAATCAAAAAATGTAAATCGGATGTTTTTAATCGGGTTTCTTTTCCCGCTGTCCTCCGCGAGCCCAGGGGGCGACATGGAGCTGAGTTTTCAACTGTGACGTAAAAGGGTGAAAGGTTACTAGCTTGACGTCGCTACATGTGTTGTTGATGTTGCGCTCCAACCGCAACAAACTCCAACAAACTGCGACTGTCGGTGAGTTTGAATGATTTCTTTGCGTATTACAAATAAATCTGTAGCTATTTGGTTGTCGTTTTGGAAGGAAAACCAGTCGCCAGTCAGTCGCAGGGCACATATAGACACAGACAACCATTTGCACTCCTTTTCACAGCGTCACTGAGTGGGAACTGAACCCACGCTGCCCGCACCAAAATCAGCCGAGTGGACCACGACACCATCAGTGACCGTGTGAAATGATGATGATGATGATGATGATTATTATTATTATTATTATTATTTCATTTTCCGATACGCTGTGACTAATGAATTGGTGACAATTAAAAATAACATAATTAATACAAAAGTGTCTTCTCAACAGTGGCCTTGGCAAGGTTTTTGGTAATTTTTGTATTTGCTGCAATCCACAGAAAAAGTGAGAATTGTTAGCATCTTTGAGTTACATTAAAACAAATAAAGAAATTTTAAAAAATTGTTAAAAGTTGAGGGAATTATAATGGAAATTGGAGCATTTCATTTGAAATCGAGTGTAAATTGTTCAATGAATACCTCGCTGACACAATCATTCAAATGTGTGCATCATTATCTGTGGTTTTAATTGATTATCATTGTAATGGCATGATTCCCATTGCGCAGGTGTCGTGTCCTGAGTCGTGATGAGGAACTTAAAGCTGCTGAAGAGCCTGCAGAGTTCAGAGCTTCAGGGCCCGGGCTCACCGCAGTGTTTGTCGCTACGCGTCGATGCCGGCACAGTACTGGTCGCCTCCCAGTACTCCATCGCGGAGTTCAACCCTCAAACCGGACAGGTATTGTGGGGTACATACACTCACTGATTTTAATGGTCCCATGCCATCAAATCCCAATTTTTTTTCCTACTGTTTTATGCGTAACATGGGTCAAAATGTGTCTGTGACATGGTTTAAGTTTGACATCTATGTGGTTCGTCGATTGAGTACAAAAGTCGCTCTCATATGCGCTCTCCTTAGCTTGGCGAAGTTGCTTAAGTTTGGCAGTGAACTTGTTTTTTTCCCTGGTGGGACAGTCGATGTGCTGCTTGTATTTAGGGAGTTCCTGGTTGAATTTAGCTTTTGTAATTTTTCCAATTTCGTTGACTTGTTCGGCGAGCATTAGCAGTGCGGCGTTCGTGTTAGCTTGAGGCGGAATGAAAGATGCGAACTCACGAGGCGAGTAGAATGGCTTACGGTTCAAAAACAGCGACTGTAAATGCGGGCTGCAGTGCGTGCTGAGCTCCGTGACGCCCGCACACCATTTTTCGTTGATATAGAAGCATATCCCGCCTCCTTTTGTTTTCCCCGATGATTCCATGTCGCGGTCTGCCCGGTGAAGACGGAAGCCGTGAAGCATGACGCCGCCGTCGGGTACAGCCTCACAAAGCCGAGTCTCCGTAAAGCACACGACGGCGGGACGTCTGAAAGCTTTACTGATCAGAAGATGAAGCGCTTCCATTTTTTTGGGTAGGGAGCGTAGATTCGCGAGGCGGATGGACGGAAACGCCAATCTGTATCCTCTCTTGCGGAGTTTCACTTGGATGCCGGCTCGTTTCCCTCTGTGGCGCCGCCTCCGTCTCCACGCGCCAAAGACCGCGTTCGTTGCTCCGGTGAGTAACTCGGCGGGGGAAAAAAACTGAACGGATTTGCGAAAGTTGGTGAAAGAAAGTCCGGAGTAGTGTAAGTGAGTCGTGTCATGTCTCCAAAGACGAACGAAAAACACAAAAACAAAAACGATACTAGAGAGCGCGTAACCGAGGGGTCCACACGGGTGGGCGCCATCTTGGTCATAAAATGGGAAAACATATTTTTTGTACAACTTTTTGGGCAATTTAATTTTCAGGCCATATCAGCCCTACCTAATGTCTGTATTTTAATGCTTGATGCACTTTTTTTTTTTTCTCTCCCCTGGTCGTAAGGTGGTAAGCGAGGGCTCACTGACTGCAGAAGGCTACCTCCCGGCAGACGGCAGCGGCTGCGTGGTTGGGCTGCAGGACCTGGCGGAGCTCGAGTCGGCGTGTTTGGCCACGGCCGGCGGCGATGTCGTCGTCTTTGACCTCGACACCGGCCGGGTGTGTTTGTCGGGAGGTGTTTTTCGACAGCGTGTTTGGCGTTAAACGGATGATTAAGTTGTCGCGTCTGTACAGTTGGAGTGCGTCGGCAGTGTAGCCACCGGGCTGACCGCCATGAGCTGGAGCCCTGATGAAGAGCTCGTTATTTTCACCACCGGTCAGTTGTTCTTCATTTTCTTTGGTTTGTGTGGCAGGTGGGTCTGGAATAAATACATCGCGGTTTCCGTACTCTAAAGAACAAAAAGTTAAAAAGTGTCGATCATTCATATTTTGGTGCTCACAGGTGAGGAAACCATCATCATGATGACCAAAAGCTTCGAGCCCATCACAGAGTTTGCGATTCATCAGGATGACTTTGGTGAAGGTACGGCGCATCATTTGTGGATTAAGAATAAATGTCATTCTTAAGAGTGTATCTTAACATATTCTCCTACATGGCAGGGAAGTTCATCACAGTGGGCTGGGGCAAGAAGGAGACGCAGTTCCACGGCTCAGAGGGCAAAGAGGCCGCACAGAGGAAGGCTCAGGTTCGCCAAAGTGTGGAATAAAATGAACTACAGTTGGAAAAGTATTTACAGTGATTTACTTTTTCCACAGTTATTGTTACAGCCTTACACCCCCCCCCCCCCTCAAAAAGAAAAACAATATTAATTCTGCCCAAAAAATTATACACGCAATACTCTATACTGACAATATTTTGGCTTTTTATTTTTTTTCAAATTTATTAAAAATCTAAAGCGAAGAAATTAAATGTACATAAGTTTTCACAGCCTTCGTGTGAAAGCTCATATTTGAATCGGATCGAGGCCTTAAAATGGCTCCAATCATACCTGATGGATAATTAAAGGTGCTGCAAAGAGGAATGGTTGAAACTGCCCAAAGATAGATTTGGAATCACATTTTAAAAAGACTTTGGACCATAATTGCTGCCTATGGTGTACCAATGCTGTCAATACTTATCTTCATGTCATTTCTGATTTTATTTTTAATACATTTGAAAAAAAAAATCCATGTCATTATTGTATAGTTTTGAGGGGGGGGGGAGATTTCATTTTGGAAAATTGCTGTAATAACAAAATTAGAAAAAAGTCAACCGCTGTGAAGAGTTTCCGCACATACTAACCATTAAAAAATTTTTTTTAAAAATGACTGTGGTTATTACTAATGCACTTGCAGAACGTCAAGCCGGCGGCAGAGTGGGACGACCGCCGGCCCCGGGTGACGTGGCGAGGGGACGGACAGGTCTTTGCCGTCAGTGGCGTTTGCCCGTGGACGGGGGCCCGCAAGGTGCGGGTGTGGAACAGGGAGGGCGTCCTGCAGGCCACCAGCGAGCCCGTCGATGGCCTGGAGCAGGCGCTGTGCTGGAAGTATGTAGTTTGTTGATTAAAGCTTGATATTATTTCCAGGAGTGTGGAAAATCACTTTTGGCTAGGCAATTTGTGTTCTGTGCTTGGCCCCACTTAACACCGCGTCGTATGATTAATGCAAGCGCACCTCTCAGCAGTTATTCCTGATAACCGCCACGATAATACAGAATTACAAAACAAAGAGAAATCCATGTTTCAGACCTTCCGGTAGCCTGATGGCGAGCACGCAACGCCATCCCAACAAGCACAGCGTTGTCTTCATGGAGAAGAACGGCCTGCTGCACGGAGACTTCACCCTGCCCCTCAGAAAAGACCAGGCCAAGGCACTTGCATCTTTATGTAGCCCTTTATTCTGTGCTTCTGACGCTAAGGGTACATGTTTTTCCTTCAGGTGAAGGAGCTTCTGTGGAACAACGACTCCAAGGTCCTCGGCGTCTGGTTGGAGGATTTAACGGCGGGCGAAGACGGACGCATCGACACTTGCGGTGAGTGCAGTCCACTTTTTAGTTTTCCCTACACACCACAGACATGAACATTTTCCCATCTCCCAACTGCAGTGCAGCTGTGGACGGTGGCAAACTTCCACTGGTACCTGAAGCAGAGCCTGGATTTTGGCACAGACCCAAGTCAAGCTCCGGTGTGCGTTTGCTGGGACCCCGAACGGCCCCTGCGGCTGCACCTGGTCACCCGCGGCCGGACCTACCTGGCCTACGACTGGGGCTGGACGACAGAAAGGAGCCAGTGGACTGGCGCCTTGGACGACGCCGACGTGGCCGTGATTGACGGAGGTGAGGACCAATGGGAGGAAAGGAAGCCCGTTAATCAAAATGATAAAATGTAATCAATCCCCTCCAGACAAGATCCTGGTGACCTCCTTCAGGCATAGCACTGTTCCTCCACCCATGTGTTCCTTTGAACTCCAGCTCAGCTCACCTGTCAATCAGGTGACCTTCCTCTGCCAACCTCAGCGGACCAATCAGCTGGCAGCATTCACCGCTAATGGAAACATAGCCGTCTACGGCCAAGGTGGGTCTCCAAAATCAGTATTAAACAATTTCTTATTAATGATTAGTTATAGCACGTATGAAGTTCAGTGTTTCCCACAGGACCGAACTGATTTGACTTCAAAGGTAAACGATAGTGGACCTAGCACAAAGCCTTGTGGAACTCCACCGCTAATATCCACACTTATAGGTAGTCTACCTCGGGTATAAGCACGCACCTTTAAAAGTGCTTGAATTTGACTTTTTCTGGGTAGATAATATCAAGCACAACGCTTTGTGGAACTCTGCCACAAATGTGTCTATTTTTGAAGCTAATGTTGCTCACAACGTTTGGGTGAGCAGATTCTGGAGGAGAACCTGAGAAAGTAGCAAATGGATTCAGAACTGTGACTCGTCCCCTGGTCCTCCAGAAAACCTTCAGGTAACAAAGCCGCCAGTCGCTATCGACAAACTCGTGAAGGCAGTAATCCATCTTCTCAAGTTTACCTTTCATTTTTGCAGTGTCGCCTTCCACCAGCAGGCGCCGCTGTCTCTGCGACATCTGCTGTGGCTCCAGGGCGATCTTTTCATGGCCGTCGGCTCAGGTCTGCTGCCCACCTCCTCCGCCCTGATGGTGCTGTGTCCCGGCCAGGACGCCGACACGCTCTCCGTCAGGTATTGAATAAGAAGAACCCCGCGAGAACATTGCTGACCGACAGCGGCGTTGTGACTTGATGTTTCCCTTTTTTAATCGCTGCAGATGTCGTCTGGAAGTGGACGGCGTCGTGATCAGCTTGGTCCGCCGCTGTAGCACGCAGTCGTTGGCTCTACAGCTGGAGGACGGACGCATCAGGAAACTGCTCTGGGGTCAGCCGGCAACATTCACACTAGGCCGACTATTATGTGCTCCAGATCCGAAGAAGAGTTGGACCATGGCACGGCGCAATTTGTTAGACGCGTCATACAGTTACTGTGATTGTTCGTTGGCATTTATTCATGATAACCTCCACCTTGCATAATAGAAATAAACAGAACGACCTGTAATAACCCACAGAGCAGCATGTGCATGTAAAATCATATTGTTATGCAGATTGTGCCGAGCTGTCTCTGGAGGAGTGGCGTGACTCCAGCGGGTGCCTCGTCAACTTCCCCGTGCCGTGCCCTCAGATGGCCCTCTGCAGTGTGGATGGCCAGGTAAAAAATAAACTGACATACTGACATACTCACACGTTAGCGAGCATTTCAAAACGACACGGACTTTATC
Source organism: Phyllopteryx taeniolatus (assembly GCF_024500385.1). Lineage (NCBI taxonomy): Eukaryota > Metazoa > Chordata > Actinopteri > Syngnathiformes > Syngnathidae > Phyllopteryx > Phyllopteryx taeniolatus. Next base: position 27,868,831 of record NC_084511.1, on the reverse strand, counting down.
TCAGGAGTGTGCGCTGGGCCTGACGGACAGAGCTCGCCTGTTCGCCGCGGACGTGGAGGTAGGCTGCCGTCTGGGCTCGTTGGCTGACTCTTCACCCGACGATATTCTTCTTCTCCACCCTCAGCTCGCCTCCAACGTGTCGTCCTTCGCCGTGTGCGACGACTTCCTGGTTGTCACCACGCACTCGCACACGTGCCGCTGCCTTCGACTGAGCGCGCTCGGCCTTAAAGGTACCCGCGCCCGGTCTGCTGTTTTGTCCCTCGCGAAGCACGTGAGACGCTCAACCAAGGCGAGGGCTGGGCAATGAATCGATTTTATACATTAATTCGGGTTTCTTTGTCAAGTTTTTATTTTTTATATAAATCTGTTTCTGTGGTTCAGAGCGTGTCCCCGCTGTCATGCGCTGCTTGTACTAACAGCATAGCATAGTTATTGTGTTTTCATTGTTTGATTTTTTCTTTTTTTTTATGAACTAGTTTTTTTTCATCATTTCTTCTTACTATGCAAAAAATAAAAGACAATAACATGTGGAAATGACACCGAATAAAGAGACAAACAACACAAAAAGCAACATGACAAGATTTCCCAAAATGGCAGTCTGTCAAAATGTCACTTTGGAATGTTCACTTCAACCTGAGTAGACCGCACCAAAGATTTAGCAAATCGGACAATGGGTCCGGAGAAATGGAGGTTTCTTTGTGTGGGGGGGAAATCACCCAAAGAAAATGTGGTCCAAAAATGTCTTTCAATTAGAGTAAACCACTTTAACGTCATATCGTTTCGTCTGCTACTGGGGGAACTATTCAAATCTAACATCTGACTTCGTGAAAATGAAAACCCCCGCAGGGCTGCAGGCAGCCTTGGCCCGGGACGGCGGGCAGAACGACGAGACCCTGCGGCGAGTGGAGCGGGGGTCCCGCGTGGTCACGGTGGTGTCGCAAGACATGCGAGTGGTGCTACAGGTGAGCTCCAAACGCGCGACAACTGCCGGTTGGCCAGCGGCTGCAGATGTTCACCCTTGGGCGTTTTGTGTGCGCAGATGCCGCGTGGGAATTTGGAGACGGTCCACCATCGAGCTCTGGTGCTGGCTCAGCTCAGGCAGTGGCTGGACAGGTGAGTAGAACGCAGACCTCCTCCAAGACCCGACGGTCCGGTAGGTGTTAAAGATTCATGCTTGTCACTGCTGTGGTTTGTTTCCCAGTTTGAGGTTCAGGGAAGCTTTCGAGTGTATGAGGAAGCTGCGCATCGACCTCAACCTCATTTACGACCACAACCCAAAGGTACGCACAAAGCCCTGTTATTAGGAATGAGTATTCTGATGTATTATTTGGGACCCGTTTAAAGATTACAGTGGTCTGGTACCATCATTTTGGGGGGTTTTGTTTTTCTAGTCGAATAAAGGTTACATTTTTATTTTAAACAAATTAAAAGCAATATACTCCTCGTCAGTAACAAAAGACCAACAACAAAAATACTTTGGATACGTTTTTCTCCTGCTCAGCTAAAAGTTAAATGACAATAAAATAACAGTTTAGATTTCAAAATAAAATCAAAAAACAATTCAGAATTTGTATCGTGTTGAAATAAAAGTTAGAATAATTGGATAATAAAAATTGATTTTACACATTATTTTCGTCCTGGTACAAATAAGGGTTAAAGATGTTTTTTTACTATTTGTTGTTTTCTCTTGATCAAATATAGGTCAAAAGAGTTTTTAATAAGAGTGGAAATAGAAATTGTTTTTAAAATATATTTTTCTAATAATGGGTAAAGAAAAATGAAAATATATATTTTGAAAATGGATATTTTTCTGGTCAAATCAAGCTCAAGATAAAAAAAAAAATGTAAAGATTAGAATTAGAATAAACTATTTGTAGTTTTTCAAATAAAAAAAAAAAAATAGGATTTCTTCTAGCCCCCAAAAATGGAAGAAAAAATAATGAAAATACATCTTTTAAAAAATGCAAGTTTTTCTTCTGGTCAAATAAAGTTGAATGATCGAAAAAGTAATGATAATGAAAATAGAATAAAAAATAAATAAACAATTTGTTATTTTGTCCAGGTCAAATGAAAATTGATTGTAGTGAAAAGATATATATATATTTTTAAAAGCAAATTGAAGTTTTTCTCCTGTCAATATAAAGGTTAAATAGATGGGGGGGTTATTAAGTTATTATAATAAAAGTAGGATCAAAATTGAAAGAAAAAATGGCCTTTACTTTTTCTTTTAAACTTCTGTTTATCCGGCCTGTTGACCACACCCATCTGCTCGCTTCAGGTGTTCCTGGAGAACACGCGCACGTTTCTGGCGCAGCTCGACTCCATCAACAGCATCAACCTGTTCCTCACAGAGCTCAGGTCAGTCCATGATTGTCAAGTGAGTTCGTTTTAGGTTTTAACGCTTGAACCATCCGTAACCCCTCACCAGGGAGGAGGACACCAGCAGCAGCATGTACCCTCGGCCCGAAGGACGCCCGCAGCTCCGGCGGCAGGCGCACATCTCCGGACGCAAGAAGGTGGACGTGGTATGCGACGCTCTTCGCGGCACCATGGAGGCCGCAGATCCCAACAAGTCAGTGACAATGTTCCATGGGAAGAAATGGGAACACCTTTGCTAATTTAAAAAAAACCAAAAAAACAAACAATGATTGCAATTCAATTACATTTTTATCTGCTCAGGAGACTTTTTTTTTCTTTTTAATATATTTTTTTTATCTTGAATCTATTTACTATTTTCATTGAGGCAGTTTTTTTTTTCCTTTTTGTTTGAAAACAAGTAAAAAAGCTACATTTCTAGTTTACCTTTTTAAAAACTACTTTAATTTTTATTTTCGACGCTTTTAAAATTTGTAATCTATTTACATTATGAATTGATTTCCTTTTTTAAAAACAGTTTTTATTTCATTTGTGATTGTTTTTTTTCTTTTAATCTATGTTCATTTATTTCATTTAAAATAATGTTTTTTTTAAACATTACTTATTTTAATCCATGTTCATTATTAATGTAATTCCCTTTTAAATGTCATTCATTGTTTTTTTCTTGAGTATTTTTATAACTTAACCATTATTTGATGAGAGGAACCCCCTTTTTTCTTTTTATACTTCTCAAATAAAGGTTAAATAATGTTTTGAAAATGAATTAAACGATGAAACAAACTTAAAAACAATGTTCCCAGTCAAATCAAATGAAACTAGAATAACAATAGTTTATAAATTTAAACCCAATGTTGAGTTTTTCTTCTGGTTAAATAAAACAAATAATAATAATAGTAATGAAAATACATTTAAAAAATGAAATAATGACGCAATTTGTAGTTTTTCTTGAGGTGAAGTAAAAGTTGAATCAAATAATTGTTTGTATAATAAATCGTAGCTACTAAACCCCGCCAAAATGTTTTGTTTTCCTTGCAAATATGTATTTCTTCATTTGACCAAGTACAACAAGGATTTAAATGAAGGAACTGTGTTCCCTAGAGAAGAGGTCTTTCTTTGCACAAATGCATTTTATAATATTTCAATAAAAATGTACCAAGTATTGTATCATTGTTTTCACCAATATTGACTCCCAAATCAAGTAGAGAATTAGAATTCGATTCCCACCGCTTTCAGGTTCTGTCTGTCCATACTGACGGCGCACGTGAAGAAGACAACTCCCGAGCTGGAGATCGCCCTGCAGAAAGTCCACAAGCTTCGGGGTTAGCGAAACTCCGATGTCCTGCGCTGGTTTAGTCCACTAAACGCACTGCATTTGTGAGGCAAAATATTAGAACCCGCTCTCACAAACTGCAGCGAATCCTCCTGAAGGGGACGGCGGCGTGAACGCCGAGGAGGCGCTGAAGTACCTCCTCTTCCTCGTCAACGTCAACGATTTGTACGAGCACTCGTTGGGGACGTACGACTTCGACCTGGTGCTCATGGTGGCGGAGAAATCGCAAAAGGTACCAAAAACGTGCGAGCGTGAAGCCCTGTTTGTCGATATGCCCTGCGATTGGCTGTCCACTTATCATCAGGATGAGCGCTATGGAAAATGGATGGATGGATTGGTGTTGGAAAAACCCAGATGGCGAGAATAGTTTGGTCACTTTTGTGTGCAGGACCCCAAAGAGTACCTCCCCTTCCTGAACACGCTGAAAAGCTTGGAAATCAACTACCAGCGTTACACCATCGACAAACACCTGAAACGTTACGGCAAGGCGCTGATACACCTCAGCAAGTCTGGTAGGCCTCCATTTGGTCTCACGCAGGAAGGCCGAGTTTGAAATTTGTGCAAAAAGTGCTTCGGACATGTTCACGGGTGGTTAGATTAAGTTCGCTTAGCAAGGTGAGGGTGTGTGTGTTTGGGGTACATCCTGTATTTGGAAAAAGCCCAATAGCCCTAACAGTTTGCAGGTAGTGTATACCACCCGTTATATGTATGCAATGTCTTCACGTTGTCTTCTCTTTCAGGAGAGGAGCATTTCCCTGAAGCCTTGCAGCTGGTGAAGGAGCAGAAACTGTACAGCCAAGCGCTCCGTCTTTACCCGCCCGACGGCGCTCACTACAAGGTACGCCGCGTTCCCCGCTTCCCGCTCGGTTTTCTCTCACAAGCGCGCGTGTGACGTCCCTCAAGGCGCTGAGCCGCGCCTACGCCAAGCACCTGCTGGATCGGCAGCAGGCGGAGCAGGCCGGCCTGCTGCTGTGGCGATGCGGCGAACTGGACGGCGCCCTGGAGGCCTTCGCCGCCGCCGCCAGCTGGAGGAACGCCGTCTGCGTGGCGCAGCAGATCCAGATGTCCGACGACAAGCTCGCCCTGCTGGCCCGAGACTTGGCAGGTAACCGTGACGACCGGCCGCTTAGCGCAGCGGTTCTCAAACTGGGGTCACCGGACCCCAAGCTGTAACTTGGATGTCCACTACGAGAAAGCCAAACAAAAAGTCGGGAAAAACCTACTACAGCTGAAATGTATTTGGGGGTCATCAGAAGAACTTTCAATGGTGGCAAGTGTGTGATGACTCCCATTTAACATGAATTTGAATGTGATTGGTTCATTCTGAACTGGGTGTGTGCACTTTTTAGAGAGAGAAAAATCATTTACAGATGATAGGTCACATTGCTGCTGGCGAACGTTTTGAAATGAATTGCCTTGTTCGCATCTGTTTTTGTTTTTCACAAAAAAAATCTGCCGTTTGAACAGGAACATTTCCGACAACTGCTTCACTACTGTAAATAATAAAATATATATATGCTTGGAAAAACTTCTCATGAGATTAAAAATGACAGCTGTTGTCTTTGGGGCCTGTTTCCCAAATATATTTGTGTGTGTGTGTGAATAGGTGACCTATTCATTTTGTGCAGTTTGTAGTTTATTGCTTTATGACGTTTAGTCCATTAAATTTGATTTTGTTTATCAGACGCGCTGACATATCGCAGCAACACACCAAGGCGGGGTCTGTGTAAACATAATCCATGGCGGCGACCAGCTGCTTAGCGAGTTAATGGTTTTTTTCGTGATTGTTTGCTTTCTCTCAGGGAAGCTGAGCGAACAGCGACGCTACACGGAAGCCGCCGTGCTGCTGGACCAGTACGCCAAAGTAGGTGGTTCACACAAAAACAAATGGTTGCCGTCAACAATGGTACGGATGGTTCATTGCGCTTTCCGTGGCCGCACAGGACTACGAGGAGGCCATCTTGGTGCTGATCTCCGGCGCGGCCTGGGAGGAGGCGCTACGACTGGTTGGTGGAAAAAAATAAAATAAAAGCATACCAACACACTTTGCGTTCACAATAATAGCAGTGGCAAAAGCTCAAATTCCTTCTACGCTACATGCATTTAAATGCATTGGGAACGCTGCACTGAACTAATATTTGGTCGTACGAGCGCTGCTAAACATCTGTGGTGCATGGACACCGCCGACTGTCAAGTGACAATTGCTATTCCAGCCCAGCATCATTGGACCACATTCCACAATTCATTTTTTCTTCTCTTGCCAATCACTGATCTGACATTTAGCCATATCCACACTGTTTCCGACAGATGCTTCACATCTGTGTTGCATGGAGGCCACCAACGTCTGGCAACTGCGAACTCTTATTTCAGCCTAGGACCCCATTCCACAATTCCTTTTTACTTTCTTGTGACTTACCGAATGGAGATTTACTCGTATAAGCACCATTTCCCGACAACTGCTTCACACCTGTGTTGCATGGAGTGCACTAACTTCTGACAACTGTGAACTGTTATTTCAGCCTAGGACCCCATTCCACAATTTCTTTCTACCTTTTGATATTTAGTCATGTGAGCACCATTTCGGATAACGTCTGTTTTTTGTGTTGTTGTTTTCTATGAATCGCAATGCTAATACCTACTTCTTTAAGCACTGCTTCACACCTGTGTCGCATGAACTCCATCAACTTATGATACCTGTGAACTACAATTCCAAACCAGGACCATTAGACTTGAGTCCACAATTCCTTGAATAAGTGAACTAATATTTACTTGTATAAGCACTGCTTCACGCCTGTGTTGCATGGAGTCCACAAACTTCTGGCACCTGTGAGCTGCTATTCCTGCCTCAGACCCCATTCTACAAGTCCTTTTTACTTTGCTGTCAATCACTGGACTTGTTTAGTCGTAGAAGCACCATTTCTGACAACTGCTTCACACCTGTGTTGCATGGAGTGTGGCGATAGTTAATTGACGCCAACTTCTAACAGGAGTCAGCCAACTAACATCAGCTAACCGCTATTCCAGCCTACGATCATTGGACTTCTTTGTACGTCTTTTTTTAACTTTCTGGTGAATCACTAAAATGTTTGTACAAGCACTGCTTCACATCTGTGTTGCATGAAATTCACCAACCTCTGACTATTTGATTCCACTATTCCTTCTTACATTGTATAAGCACTGTGTTGGAAAAGTACTTTCCACCAACTTGTAGCCCCTGTGAACCAATACTCTAGACCAGGACCGTTGGATAAGTTTAAAAAAGATTTGGGGGGGTTGTTTTAACTTTACTGTGAATGAGTAAACTTTTGCTTGGAAAAAAATTGCTCTTCCCTTTCCTGTGAATTACGGAATATTAAGTTGTTCTGTATGATCACAGTTTCAAATACTGTAACTGCTTCACATCTGTGTTGGATAGAGTCTTCTAACTTCTAGCCCCTGTGGCTACTATTCCAGACCAGAACCATTAGACTACAGTCCACAATTAGTTTTTTCTTACCTCTCTGTGAATTACCGAACAAATACCTGCATCTCTTTGTACACATACAGTACTGCTTAACATCTGCGTTGCATGGAATCGAACAACTTGTGGAACTTCTATTCCATTACTTGAATGTGACTTACTGATTATTTGGTTGAATAAGCGCCGTTTCCGTTTCCCACAACTGCTTCACACCAGTGTTGCGTTGTTTTAAACCCACTGCTGCTATTGTGAACACAGGCGTGCAGTACATGTTTTAGTTTCCTTCCGCTGTTAGTTAATTGGACTTTTTGTGCGCTTGAGATTCACACGCACGACAGAGCAGACATCACGGAGACGGACCTGAAACCCGCCCTGTTTGAAGGTACCTTTTAGGAGCCGTTTTGTCTCCACCTTCTTTCTCCAAAGTGAAACCTTCCATCTTCAACGTTTTTGTATTTTCCCCCCCACCAGCGGCCAGCGCGCAGACGTTCCTGGTGGAGATGCAGGCGGCCGCCTTCTCGCGCCACCGCACGCGTCTGGCGGTCGTGCGTCAGCGGAAGGAGGACAAGGCCCGGATGAACGTGCCGGGTGAGGACGGGGAAGGGTGAGGTGAGGGGTCGCCGCGGTAACGTCCGCACCGAAGCAAACGTCTCGTAACCCTTGCAGAAGACGACGGCCCGGACTGCGCAGACGCCGAGCTTTACTCCGAGGCGAGCGGCGTCACGAGCGCATCCGAGTACTCTCACAGCAACTCGCGTGTCTCCTCGTAAGACGCTCGCACGCACGCACGCACGCACACGCGCGCCCTCCCTCCCTCCCATGTAATGCAGGGTTATTTCTTATGTGTACGGAAGTGCTTGGAGTGCGTATTGATGCTGTGGAATGCGATGGCTGTCCAAAGTCTATCCCGTTAATTCCAAAACAAAAAATATTTGTTCTGGTTGACTAATGGGAAAATAAAAGAAACTGTATTGAAAATATATGATTTAAAATTAATGAAACTAAATTAAGAGAGTCAAATGGAAGGAAAAAGAAAATACCATAGATAAATACATAACAGACAACAATTTTCAACAACAAACACTAAAACACAACTAAATACTATTCTCCAGGGCAAAAAAAAAAAAAAATGTAAAACCAAAGACCACAAAAATCATGAAAATCAATACAATACAATTTAATATTTTTATTACATTTATTTGCATGAATTCCCATGGAAATGATTGAATTTCCAGTTGAGGGATTCAAATTGCAACGATAATAAAATGGTGTGAAAATCAAATTTTACATTTCAAGAATTTTAACCTTTTATTAAAATTGTAATATTTAAAAATGTAATTACACATTCTAATTGTTATGCTTCCAAATGTATTATACATATAATTGAAACCTGTGTTTTCAAAGTAATGAGATTTGTTCGTTTATTTATAATAAGTGCTAAGTGAAAGAAATCGGTTCTAAATTGTATATTATTTGATATTGGTGGGTTAAAATTGGATACATATTGGGTTCGACAGCCTGAAATATCACTTTTTGTGTGTGTAAATATGTAAGTCTCATTAAATGCTAAAAAACAAAAGGTGTCACGGTGTGACACAGGAGGTCTTCAAAGAACCGCCGCAAGGCCGAGAGGAAGAAGCTGAGCCTGAAGGAAGGAAGTCCCACGGAGGAGCGAGCGCTCACGTACGCCCTCGGAGAGATCGTCACCTCCGTGGACAAGATGAGAGGTGAACCTTCCTACGCTCGAGGCACCGTCGACACGTTTTGCCGATTCACGTTACTGGGGTCGGGTTGCCTGTTTGCTCTGTTTGCCGCAGAGGAGGTTCGGGCGCTGCTCGAGGCTCTCGTGCTGTTCCGCTCGGACGAGCGAGCCGAGGAGCTGCAGCTCGTCTTCCAGGAAGCTCTGCGCGCCATGGAGGAGGCCGTCCCGGAAGTGTGGCCTCAGGGCGCGCGCGGCGGCCGCGCGCCGGTAAGCCGATCGTCTTCCGTCACGTCCGCGTCGAACGTACGAATGCTCCGTTTACGAGGTGGAAGTATTTGAAGCGTGTAGTTCGGGCTCAAGAAATGTTCGTGGGGAATTTGAAGACTTGTAGTAGGACATGAACACAGATGATCATTTTCGTAGCGGAAACGGTCAACTGTGTGACATTTTCATTTTTCAATTATTAGATGATTATTATGTATTTGCAGCAATAGTTCCGAATACATGAAGGATACAGTTATCATTTCAGTCGCAAGGCACTCCTGCAGGGAACTGTCAAATGTTTTCTTAAATATTTTACATTTAAATACAACTTTCAAAAGAAAATGAAATGCGAATATGAATTATACATGAAGGACACACAAATTGTTTTGGTAGCGAGAAACCCTTTGTTTGGCAGCAAACAACATTTTTTTTATTTTCACAGGGACACGATATTGTAAACAAAATAATGCATCATTTTTCATGAAATAATTTGAAATCATTAGATTAAATATAAATATCTTTTTTAATGATTTGGTTTGTTTTCACAATTTGATTTGTATTATTTCGCAGTTAAAAACAACTCATCTTTATTCAGTGGTCTTATAATGAAATGAAATGTTTCTTATTTTTATATTAAAAACAATTCAACTATACATACAAAGTTAATACAAATAAAGAAATCACTAAAAGAAAGTAAATTCAAACATATCATTGTGTTTATTTATTTTGATTTCAATATCAAATACAAAACAATAAATTGCAATCAAGCCAAATGGTGGCGTTCTGTAAGCATTCAAATCAAATCATCACCTTTTTTTGGGATATAGCACTTTTCATACATTGAAAATGCAGCACAAAGTACTTTACAGAGATAAAACAAACAGAAGAAATAAAATAAGAAGAAATAAACAACAATTCAAAGAAACCCAGCCCTCCCAAGCTCCCATATAAACCCAAACCTGACACGGCAAGGCAAGGCAAGGAAACACCTAGGCCGCAGGTGTTCAAGCCTTTCGTTTAGATCGCCCAATAACCTAATTCGGATTTCAGGCTGAAGAAAAAAAAAGTGGAAACAAATCTGAATCGATCACATTTGTGCGCTTGTTGTGTTTCAGCTGATGGGACCGAGCTCCACGGCGAACAGCATCACGGCGTCCTTGCAGCAGCCGCCGCCCGCGTCACAACAAGGTGAGCTCGTATTTGTGTCGCTTTAGCACACGTACACGCGTTTCATCAACTCGGTTTCTGACGTAATCATTTTCACTGTAAGATCATTGAAATATCTTCTTAATTTGTCTATAATCAAATGGATTTACGATTGTAAATAAGATGCATATGAATTTAAAATGACAAATATGTATAATTATGGAATGAAAAAGATTTCATTTTTCATCCTTTCTAATCAATCGAGTTCTATATACAAGAATTGAATTTTTTCCTTTTTTTTTTTTTTTTAATATAAAAAGCCTGGACATTTTTTTTTCATATTTTCTCTTTCCAGATGTTGAGATTTCAACTCCACCTACGATGAGAAGCGCCGTCAAGTGGAAGCTGGACCTTTTTGAAACTAATTCCCCTTTTGTGTTTGTTTGACTGTAAAAGACAATAAAAGTGATACTTGCAACAGTCCTTCATCCAAAAGTGAAAGAAGTGGTCATGTTTTGGAAAAGAGGTCGGATGAAAATTCCCCATCCAGGCACTCGGTGGGATAGCAAATGCAAAACGCCGTTATTATTCATTAATTTTTTTTTCCCCGAGCTTTAAACAGTGGATCATGAAGCATCCATCATCGCCATGCTTGCGCATGGAAGCGAACAACCCTTCGCACTCCGCAGGCACAATTTCGAGTCTTCGACGAATGCATGTTTTGGGGCTGCGGGAGGAAACGCACGCGAACTCCACACAGGCGGGGCCGGGATTTGAACCCTGTGAGGCGAATGTGCTAACCGGTCGAGCGCCGTGCCCCGTGCGACTCGTCAGTGCAAAATCTTCAGTTCGATTGAGACCCAACTCGGGTTTTGCCCGTCTGTCTACTTGTCAGTGATCCATGTAACAAAATCTCTCCAACGACTTGTCGTTCGTTAGCCTTGAGCTTCTCTGTTTGGGATATAATTCTGTATGTTCCAGATCTGACCGGTGCAGCGCTGCACGATGAGCTGGTAGTAGCTGTCTTGACCCTGGGCGATCTCCAGACACCGCTTCGTCTCCCGGTTCTGAATGGACGTCCCCTGGAGGTGGTCAGCGGTTTTAGTTTTTGCTCCAAACTGGTAGATTCTCCCTATCCACTCCTATCCTATTTCCGCCGCCACTCACCTGCTTAAAGTCCCACAACATGTGGAACTTCTTCTGCTCGGCCAACTTGCACTCGTAGAGCGCCGGGTATACGCCGCTGCCGGGATCCACCAGGCAGCGGTTGCTGTTGTACGTGTGGGACTTGATGCCGCCCACGTAAAGCTGCCCGTTGGTGCGGTAGTAGCAGCGCTGTGGCGAGACAAGTTAGCATGCAAGTAAGGTTTGTTTTCCACTGCTGCCTGACATTCCTCCACACTCGCTGGACAACTTTGCTATATTGGGCAAAACTGCACGCCAAAGTGAGGACAAGGAGCTTAAACTGGAGAGCAGCGATGTCGAATAAATGCTCAAACGGCTTCCCGTAGCGGGTGGGCTCGTACCTGAGGGTCAAAGTGGTGGCACGAGTAGAGGATGGGCGTGCTGCCCGGAACCGGACCCTGGTCGATGCATAGATCTGGCTTCAGCTGGTTTATCAACTGCGGAGAGGAGCAGAGCGCACAACGAAAGTTCCTGCCTTGTGCGACGTCCTGATTGGTTTGAGCGCAGCATTCAATACCATCTCACATACACCCCTTCGTTGGTTTTGGCGCACTTTATTCATCTTAAATCTTTCAAATGGGATCCCTCGGATGTTCATCAGGGCTCCATCCTCGGACCTCTTCTATTGGCAATATTCTTTTCCACTGCTTCGTGGAAGAAACCCAGCTCTACATTTCTGTTCAACCAAATTCAACACTTCTCGTATCTATAAGAAATTCAATTCTGGTTCACTTCCAATTTCTTCAAACTCAATTGCAACCAAACTGAAGTCCTTCTCATCGGAACCAAAATGGACCCTATCTTAAACTCTCAATATTGACAATTCCCCAGTCTCACCTTCCCTCCGGGTTGTCATCCTCAATTTCACTCTCACATGAATCAAATTGCCTCGTCATCACACTTTCACGCCCACATTCACATTCAGCTCTTCTTGTCTACAGCCTCGTCCTTTCCCGTATCGCCTACTCTCTTCTTTTTGGTTTCCCTCCAAAATCACTCCATAAACTCGAAGTGGTTCAAAACTCTTTCGCCCATAGACGACTAAAACCGCCGCCCCAGCCCCAGCCCCATCTTAGAGCAACTCCATTGGCACCCACTGGCCTTCAGGATTCAATTCAATATTCTTGGATGTGTTGTACGTGTTAAAACACACTAATCATTTGTCAGAGTCGCTTTCGCACTAAAGCAAAACCACAAAAAAAATACATTTAGGACATACAGGAGACAAATGTACAAATTGTGCGATAAAGCAATAATACCGATCAAAATGAATTATACAAATGATTCCGAGAGTAATAATGGCACAATATGTGCGTGCAAAGTATCACAATAGTGACACTTATTTTTTTATCTGATTACACGTCAAGATCTGAAACACCTGAGCGCAACGAAAAGGAATGTTGATTTGTATCGTCTTTCCGGGTAGTTTTCCACTAAACCTAAATAAAAACTCCTTTGCAGTTGAACCGGTCCCAAACTGCATTCTCCACAGTAGCGGTTGAGCAACGAAAGATCTTTTGGAGTTGACTATTGAGTCCAATTCAGTTGATTGATGTCATTGAAATGTTTTCAGCACAGCGCAGCGGCCCCTTAGCACCACCGACCGATTTCACACGAAGACATGTTACGACGGCCCGCCGTAGTAACAAATACGTTTCGACTAGTCGACAATACGTTACGGCGTTCAACGTCGATACAGAATAGACTGGTCGACAAATTGGTTCAACCCCTACTCCGCAAGTGACCGTGAACCGCGATTGTTTGTGCTCACCGCTCCGTAGGCGACCAGGTCTATGAGAGGGTCCAGCATGGGGTAAACGTTATCCAGGTACCACTCGAGCCGCTCCCTCAGCGCCTTCCGTTCGGACACGTCGCCGATGTCCTCGCTGTGATTCTGAGTCGGAGAGACGCACAAAATGCCCAGCGTGCGAGCTTTTATTGGACAAAACCAGCACATTGTGCCAAGGTTTCCAAAGGCGTGGATATTTTTGGGTACATTTCCAGAACGTTTCTGGTCAATTTCTGTGGGAAGTTAATAAAGGTGCAGTATGTAACTTCTAAGGCTGGAATTCTACATTACAACAACAGAGGAGTTGCTCGGATGTGACGTAGGCTACGCCTCGGCCACCGTGCGGTTCGACAGCGTTCGTTTCTTTTGTTTGGAAGAACAGCCGGTAGGGCAATTGTGGTTAATACTCTATGATTGCTGCGCTTTGTGCAAGCATCGTCCGGTGCTGAACTTCATGTATTTTACGTCAGGCACCTAGCTGCGCAGCTAAGGGGTCCTTGGCAAAATGTGCGGAGTTCGTTCGTGGCGTTTATTGTTTTGAGATCAAAACCGAGTCATAACGTAATGAAATAGAACGTAAAGAATTGAACTGTTTGGGCATCATTATTTCATGCTGCAGTCCAATTCATTGTGCTGCTCCTTCTGGTGAGCCCTTGCCCTAATACAGTCATGCAGACGAAAGGAAGTATTTCCTCTACTACTGGAAGTGAGTCTGTAAGATGCTGCACTATATTAGTGAAGATTATTTCTTTGTTGCTGAATCAGTCAGGTCCACTTTTTGTTTTTGTTTACACTTGCAGGTATTGTGGCTTTAGCGGCACAAATAAACGGCGGTTCATGCCCTGAATTTTGAAGCGTAATGATGCGACGGTTTACCTTTTATCGATGTCTACTATTCACTGAACAGTAAGCAACGTTTGTAACATTTGATTAATAAACTGTTAACACTGAACGGGAGAAACGGATGTCATTTTTGGAGGCAGTGATGCAAAATTGGCTGAAATTAGTTGGAAAAAACAGACAACTTAAGGGGAAAAAAAAGAAAAAGAAAAAGAATGAAACTGTGTGTAGTTTGTGTCCATGTTGCGTATCCGCCGCTTCTAAAACCGCAACCATTGATGCGAGCCGTTAGCATGTCAACGCGCCGCGTTTTGCATTGTTGATTAGCATTAAGCTAAGTGGACTTTTGGAAGGCAAAAGCGGCGCGCTTGTTCTAAATACACAAGCTGTAATCGTCTTTGTTTTGGGTTCGGCGAGACAAGTCAAAAAGTTGAACGGAGCCGCTTTTTGGGCGAGTTGTCCAATGTTTGGCGAACTGCAGCGCCACCGTACGACGCCGATCGATTGCAGCGCAAAGGGTAAAACGTCGGCCGGCCGGCCGACCTGCAGGGGGAGGTTCCAGGCGATGTTGACGTTGTGCTTGTACTCGTCCATCCACACCTCGGCCACGCGCAGCGCGTTCCGTCTCATGGTGACGCTGAGGTCGGGCAGGTAGGGCTTCCTGGCCCGCTCGATGTGGGCGATCTTGGAGCAGGGGATGACCTCCACGCTGCCGCCGCACAGCCACGCCTGCGGGTTCAAACACGGCGCCGAGCACACGTTCCGTCTTTGTCGGGCACTTTCCGAGTCTTACCCGGATGCCGAGCTCCACGTTCTCGCCGCCGTAGATCTTCATCCCCGCGTCCAGGCTGCCGATCTCGCCGAAGAACTTGCGATCCGCCACCAAAATCCCCATAATGGACGGGCTCCTTTTGCGAGCGACAAAATGAAAACGCCGCAAGACGAACTCCATTGACAATACAGATCTCTTTTACAAGCGTGTTTGAAAATGTACGCATAATTGTTTCCATATCTGTGAAGCTAAGAGAACCGTCGCGCGAGCGGGCGTCAAACATGCGACTCACTTGGCAGGCAGCGACTCGTCCTTGAGCCGGTACCACTCGGGCCTGAAGGACTCGTACATGCACCACAGCGCCCAGTCGAAGGCGTCGGCCGCCGGTCCGTAGCGGGTCACCGTCAAGTCGTCGTAATTGACCCGATCGAAGACGGGCGTCAGGATGATCGTGCGGTCCTCCTTGAGGCGAGCCAGCAGCGGCTCCGCCCTGAGCAAAGGCGTTCGAACCAAAAGCACAATATGGCAGCTTGCTGACACGGTGGACATTTTGGGGGGGGGGGTTAGCCTTTAGTGAGCACCCCACCCTCTCAGTAAGCTGTGCATACGTTTTGCAGAAATATTTGGGTTTATTATATTTCGCTATGTCACGCTTGACGACGTCCCAAAACAAAGTTTGGTCTCAATATTGATTCAGCCTCCGTTGAAGAAAGCCAAAGTGACCGTCTGTATGTTACGTCTCCAAACGGCCGTGGTGCGCACGCCGGAAGGAGCGGCAGAATAGCCGTGGAATTGAAGCAAAAACGGTTTCTTTCTTTCGATTCTATTTCATTGCGTCAGAATGACGACAACTTAACGGAGTGCCGAAGAGCACCTTAACCTTTGCCACCACCGACCATTGTACGTGGACTTCGATGTGGGCGTCCAGGATGGCCACCGCGTCGCCGGTGGCCATCTTCCATCCGGACAGCCTGGCCCGGGTGAGGCCCAGCCGCTCGCGGTGGACGACCCGCTTGAGCAGGCCCGGACGCTCCTCGTGGATGACGGCGATGTAGTCGTCCAGCTTCTCCTTCAGGTCGTCTGCGGGCGCACGCGCGAGGTGAACAATTATTTGCCAGGCAAATAGTCGCTAGGTTTCCATTTCGACGACACGACCCCGCTAAAGAACGATAAAGCGGCAAAGTGACTTGGGCTTTTCTCTGCATGACGTGCGCTCACTCGCGCCCTACGACGAGGCGCTCTAATGCGCAAAGAGAGAGAGAGAGGAGCTTTGGAAGAAAATGTCGGGACGGCTCTCTTCGAGTCGCCGCGTACCGTTTGCGCTGTGGTCGTCCACCAGTATGATCTCTCTTAGCAGAGCGGCGGGGGTCTTGTCCACGATGCTGCGGACCGCCCGCTTGATGATGGACAGAGCTTCGTCCAGGTAGATCAGCACCACGCTCAGGCTCGGGAGATCGGCGGGGTACTTTTTCCCCACGCATCTTTGGAGAAGAAAGGGCAAGAAAAAGGCGTCACGGCACGGTCGAAGCGCTCGCCCGCCCGTTGCGTTCGCGTCACCGGGCTACCTGGCGTGCCGCGTGTCGGGGATCTCCCTGTTGAGCGGCAGCCTGTCGCTGAGGAAGGCGTTGTAGCCGTACTTGGCGAACAAGCCCTCGGCCTCCTTCTGCTCGTCCTCGCTCAGCCCCTCGCCCCACTTCTTGAAGAGGGCCGAGTTGGGGAACACCTTCCTCACCGCCGGCTCATCCTCGGCTTTCACCCGCACCGCCGCCGCCGGCTTCGGCTGCAGCTTGTCTACCGCGTCGACTGGAAAACGTTGGAGAATTGATTCCAGATCCTTGATCTTGATCTTGATCTTCAGCTCGAGGTCCATGTACCGTGACGCTCGTTGCCCTCAATAGTAAGACGCTTCAGCGCGCCGCACGGATCGAATTTTAGATTGCAGATTTCTCGCGGGATTTGGCAGTCAGGTCATTTTCCCCACATACTCGCGTAGCTGTAAACACGAGCCAGGTTGAAAGAGGCTTTCAACCGAAAACAAAACATGAAACAAACTTAAGTCTGCTCAAAGCCAAGTCAGCAAAAAGGCAGAACAGAAAGTGACAGCCGAGTGACGGAGAAGGTTTCAATGGCGGCGGCGGCGCCGCAATACACTCGGACCGCGGAAAGTCAACCGCGATTATGGGATGACTGCGTAGCTGCACTTCAGATAAATACACAATCCGAACATTTGACAGTTAATCCAAAAACATTTGTATTGGTTCAGCTCAACCATGAGCCGTCCTTTTTTTGATCATATCATGCGCTATATTTTGCTGTGTTTGGCGCGACCCTGTGACCTATCCTCAGGCACCTGGAAAACAAAGATTCCAAAAATAAAGCCTTTCTAATTCATTAGAGAATATAAAATTGTGCTGGAAGACTCGTTTCAGTAAACTTTTAATTCTAGGGAATATGTTTTGGATTTCAAGACATTTTATATACAATAAATATTTTCTTAATTTGGTTAATTAGATACAATCAATTGGTTAACGAACTTCATGAGCTCTATAAATAAAGTCAGCAATAAATATCTTTTTAATTTAAGGGGGAAAAAGGACTTGATGCATGCAACAAACATTTCATATATTTTTTTTATTAAATGGTTTCTATTTCATTTACAATAGGAAGAATGAAATGAATATATTTTAATTAACCTATTTTAGGGGGGGGGGTGGCTAAATGAATGCAAATAAACTATATGTTTAAATGTCAAATGAAATGTAAAAATTTTATTATTTTTATTGAATTCACAATAACTCAACTAATGATTTAATGTGATAGATGAATAATAACCCCCCCCCCCCAAAAAAAAAAGCTAAATGAATGCAACAAATAATGCAGGCAGGACTGACGATCATTTCCTTGCTCGTTTGGCCTGATTAAAGAATGGCGTGGGCTGCACTTTGCCCACTCTTGCACAAGGTGCTACAGGTGGGTATCATGTTGGACGCGGCACATGCGTGTCTTCATTGAGATGAAAGACCAGATTTCTAAATTTAAAAAAAAAAGGACTCACGTAGCCTCTCAATGTTGGCCTCCATGTTTTCCATCCTCTTAAAGATCCCCCAGCCCTGGACAGACTCCGAGGGGCTTTGCGAGTTCCCCCGCGTGGAGGCCAGGTACAGCAGGATCGAGGCCACCATGGCGGCCAGCAGGACGACTCTGAGCCGGCCGGCGGGCCTCATGTCCACGGCGTCTGAAGGAGCGACAGAAGGGAGGAGGGAGTGATCTTTGGCTTTTAATCCAGGCTCATCTTTGCCCTCCTCCTGCGGGGAGAATGTTCTGAGCATGCTCACTACTATCTTCCACAGTCCAAAGGTCAATCTCATTTTATTCATGCTCATGTTCTGATTTTGGACTCTTAGCTACAGAAAGAAGACGCAGCTTCAGGTCATTTTCTTGGCCATTATATTTTGTCCTGATCTTGGAACTGATCAAATTGTATGTATAAATATATATATATATATATATATTAACCCTCTATAATGTTGAACAGTTTATTTATCGTCATTCAATGCTGCAATTCACTTCATTGTGCTGCTGCCTTTGTTGTGCCCACCTTGGCCACTGGGAGGCAGTATAAAGGTCAGGCAGACACAAAGGAAGAAGAATAGGACTTCTACTGCTGTAGCGACTGAATGATTCTGTGACATTGGTCATTTTTCAGAGCAGATGAAGAATAGATGCCTGTGAGTATTGTCTTGTACCAGCTCCGTGGTAAGGAACTACGTTGAAGTGAGTTGAGTAGTTTCCTTTAGCCAAAAGATTGATCTTTGCCACCATCGTGTGGCGCCGTGCTGTCAAGGAACCATATTGAAGTGAGTTGAGGGGTTTCATTTAGTCAAATATCTTGCTTTGTTGCCATCTTGTGGTGTTTCAGTGTAAAAGAACAATGGCAAAGTGGGTTTGAGGAGTTTCATTTCATTTCTCTGTCACGGCAGGTTCCTTAAAACCACAAAATCGCCCCAAGGTGCGGACGTGAACGCTTGTTTGTTTTGATGCGCCTTGCAATTGGCTGAGCACCGGTTTGCCCAAAAGTACTTCTGAAGAAAAAGTGCTCGGCGCGTCCCGAATTGTGAACAATGACTGACATTTGTCGATGGGAAGACTCTGATCATGTTCATGATTTAACAAGATATGAAACAGGTGAACATCAATCAACATGCAAATATTTGTATTTCTTCACGTATACAAATTCCAATAGTAATTGCTTGATCTGGTGAAAAACCGGAAAGGAAAGTAGGCCTACATTAGATTGATAATGTAACATGAATTACATTTTGGTAGGAACTTAGCACAACATTACTGATCATGTGACCATCGACGGCTTACGTTAGGAACGTTTTTCACTTTTTTAAGGATTTTAAAGCACAATTCTTCTGTAGGAAGATCATTTTCAATTCAACAAATTACATATAAACATTGAAAATGGAAATGTGTTCGTTTTTATAATCAATGGATTTACAATTCTAAATAAAGGTGTACACATACAAATCTTAAATGAAAAATAATTATATAACTAGAAAAAATTGAAAATATTTGTTTTCTTTATTTGTAAAAGAAATTAATTGAATATAAAATGTATTAAAAGATACTTTTTTCATTCTAAATAAAATGTCAAAAATTGTAAAGAAAGAGGTGCATTATATATTTTTTTTTACTTAAAATAAAAACATATATATCCATGTTAAATGTATTATAAAGTTGTTGAATTATTTTAAAATATGACAAAAAATACAAATTAGAAAAAAAAATACTTGGTAGTTTTTCTTTAGTTTTAAAATTTGTATTTAAAAAGTTTCAAAAAATAATGAAAATAATGGCGACACGGTGTACGACTGTTTAGAGCGTCCGCCTCACAGTTCTGAGGACCGGGGTTCAACCCCCGGCCCCGCCTGTGTAGAGTTTGCATGTTCTCCCATTGCCTGGGTGGCTTTCCTCCGGGCACTCCGCTTTCCTCCCACATCCCAAAAACAGGCGTGCTAGGTTCATTGAAGACTCTAAATTGCCCGTAGGTGTGAATGGTTGTTTGTTTGTATGTGCCCTGCGATTGGCTAGCGGCCAGTTCAGGGTGTACGCCGCCTCCTGCCCGAAGATAGCTGGGCGGCTCAGAAAATTTCTATTTTAGACAAAGCTATGTCCTTCGTAAAGAACAAGCTCCTCCCCACAGTTGAAATGTAGGTGCGTAGGAGCAAGATGCCACCAGATGGCACTAAAGCTTTTTTTTTTTTTTTTTTTTTTTTTAATTAGATGGCCTAAAATGAAAACAACAAAAAGGGGATTTCTCAACGCCTAAAGGGATTTTCACACAGTACTCGGTCTTACCCGTAGTTGGAAGTGGCTGGCGAGTTGCAGTTGGCGCAAGCTTCAGGAGGAAGACGAGCAACTTGAGGCAGCCCAATTCTCCAACCGAACGCCCGGCCATTTGTTTCAGGTGGGCGACGGTGAAGAAAAGCTCATTTCACTCTGTCACTTGCAAAGTTCCATTTACCGTACGAGTCCACCGAAAGGATTTGCCGTTAGCGCTCTGAAGTCGCTCCGCCAATCCCTCTCCTATTGGATTCGCTGTCACTCAATTCGCCGCGCCGCATACACGATGAATGAGATCGTCGGTGCCGGTGTAAACCTTGATATCGGCTACGTTGAAAGTTGAACACAATTGTAAGCGGTTAAAACAGCTTTAATGGCCATAGAAGGTGAGGTACAAAACAAACCGAGAGAGAGACACGGAATGGGCGGACCTTGTCCAGGACTGAGAGGGTGATTTGTTCTTTCCAACGTGGATTAAAATAATCCCATTGCTAATTTGTCTGAAATGTGTCAATTGTATGTACTTCAGAAAAAATGAAAACATAAAAAGTCCTAAAAAATATATTTACAAAAGCTGGGGAAAAATACAGATAAATGACAAAAATTAAGAATAAATCCCCCCAGTTGAAAACACAAAAGCTAAATTCTCTCTCTAAGCCACCAACAAGCGATGTGTACGATCCTTTCTTCTTCTGCAACTTCTACAGGGGGACTGCGACGTCACCGTGGTGGTCTTCACGTCCTGCCGCACACAAACAACAAATGGGCCCCACGAGTCCACGTCCGGGATAGCTCAGGGCTTCCAGAGCTTCAGGAGGCCGTCCTCAGCGTAGGTGGCGATGAGGTTCTGGTGGGGGTGGTGGGCGATGCCGATCACGTCCTTCTCGTGGACCTGCGTAAACGTCGACAATGAGCGCTTTCTTTGCCCCCGATAAAATGCCGCCCGCCCGCCCGCACGCACGTGCCCCGTACCGTCAACGTTCTCTCCAGCTTGCCCGTGACGGTGCTGAAGCAGTAGAGCACAAAGTCTTCGCCCACGCAGTAGATCCACTCGCCGCGCGGCGACAGCGTGCAGCACACGAAGTCGCCTCCTTCCCTCTTACCCGAACTGAAGCTCCTCACGATCTGGAAAGAGCCCACAGTTGCGGCATTTTAACGATGAATTCATGATCAAACTAAAATCAGAGTACTTTCAAGAGGTCTAGGAACATGGGGCTGAACAGGAAGCATTCATTTCCAGGTCAGTCAAACACAACAGTGACATCTAGCGGATTCTTTCAGCACCACACGTGACTGATTTGTACCTGTCCCTGCATGTTCATGATGACCACGGTGTTGGAGCGGTTGCACACCACAAAGTGTTCTGGGTTCTTGGGCAGCAGGTGGACGTTGTTGACGGTGATGTCGGTGCCGGCCGACGAGCCCAGCGGCTTGAAAGTGCTGCTGCACTCGGTGGTCTTCACGTTCCAAACCTGAGAGGTACGCAAAGAGTCGCGCTAAAAAAGAAAACATGTTTTCCTTTAAGAAAGACGCGCGCGTCGGGCGCACACCTTGACGGTGCCATCGGAGGAAGCGCTGACGATGTGGTGGCCGTCGGGGGTGAACGTGGCCTCGTTGACAAACGACGCATGGCCGCGGAACTCCTTGAGGGACTTGCCTGACTTCAGCCCGTGGATCCTGACGCATTTAAAAAAAAAATAGATCAAGAGGACGAGGAAGCTTGTTAAGAAGTGAAGGCAGCGTGCATTCCAGCTCTTCTCAGAATCAAGTGTGTCGTGTTACTCTTTGATTCAACTGAGAAAACGCTCATTCAGGATTCAGATTTGCAAGCAGACTCACGAGTCATTCCGAATCGCAGCGGATTCGTTCGTAGCGATTCAAATTCCAGCATCACACAGCTTTAGTGTGTTAAATAAATGGAATCTTTCTGCATGTGGCCCTCGGAAGAAAAAGTGTGGAGTCAGCTGGTTGAAATCGAGGCGCTAACCAGTTATTGGAAAAGGAAATCGTTGAACTTCTCCATGAATTTGAATTCCATCAACTTCTCCCCTTTTTTCTACTTGACTCTAAATTTCTCACAGAGCTACTATTTTTCCTCAGTACTAATGTCAAACCTCTGCACCTCAATTGAAACGTTCTGAAATTCATTTCACACGGGCAAGGCTCCACTTTGACTCATCAAGGAAAACAACAACTTGGCAACCCAGGCCAGATACCTGCGTACTCAAAACACGGAACCTTTCGTTGAGGAAAATGATCTCATCGGACTCTTCAAGCAGTGTGCTTGAGTGTTCCGGGCACAGTCAAAGCATATGCCAACGTTAGCTGGTTATTTGGGTCTCCCTTGAGCGATTTAACTGTCGCAATGTTGGCACAAGAAGGATTTGATTGTTTTACTCGACTGATTCTTAAGTGCGGTTGACGCTTTGACAGACAGCATGAAGGATTTTAACCGTGTCGGTTAGTCGTGCGGAGACGCGCGCACACTCTTCTCCTTTGTTGGCGCAGGCGTTGAAAGTGCAGTCGCACTTCTGTGTCAAATTCAATTTTCTTTGTTTTACGCACACTAAATATCATCCAAACAATATTTCCATGAGTTTCCCCAAAACCCGATAGAATGTTTTTTTCTCTTTCCGAAAGCTTCCCAATGACCTGGAAAATGCATTTTCAATCAGCCTAACTTTTCCATGTTTTCCAGGACTGTGCCAACCCCGCAGTCACACCTACGAGAATGTTTTCAGAACGTGGCAGGAAACCGAAGCAGCCCGACCGGAGCCGCCGCGTGTGTGTACAACCTCGAATATGATATTTAGCGTGCACTTGAGGCTTCAGCCTGGCCGCTTTCTCGTCACCTGATGGTCTGGTCAAAGGAGGCGCTGAGGATCTGGCCGCTGTCTTTGCAAAAACTGAGGCAGGTGACTCCCTTGCTGTGCGCGCGCTCAAACCTCCTCAAACACTGACCGCTCTGGATCTTCCACACCTGCCGACACATCGCGACGCACGCCGAACGTCAGCTTTCGTGCTGCACACGCATGGCAACGAAACAAAGAAAGAACCAAACCCACCTTAATCTTTCCATCTTGGGCGCCAGTGGCCAACATCTCGGTGTCTCGACTGAAGCTCATGCAGAGCACGGCGTCGTCCATCATCATCATGTTATCCTGAGCCTGATACTTGAGATCCTTAAGACACAGAATTGACGCACGAGGCGAGATTGATTCTAAAATGTTTTTCAACTCAAATACACTCCGTGATCTTCAACAACAAAATTCCATCCAAAATGTTGACGGATGATAGGAACTTGATTTTAAGATGCGGTTCGAGCTGGCAATAATCCCAAGACTCTAAACTCAAACATACAAGTGGACAACATCGAAACTTTTTTAAAGGACTTCTTGGAAATTCAAAGTGCTGGAAAACCTTCAAATAGTTAAGCTGAAAGTTATATTTCTACTGTTTGAAATGTTTGCGTCACGGGACAAATCATTGTAAACAACAACAGGTGGTTTGGATAGAGAGGGTGGTGTTCTTTGAATGGGTCGAATGGCCTCCTCCTCTCCCTTTCACGTCACGTCACTCACCAGGCCAGGCCCGCCTTTTAAAGGCGGGTACACGTTGATCGTCACACAAAAAACCGACGCGTAGAACGCTAGGATGGCGAACCCAAGTGGACAAAAATGATACACCTTCACCTTTTTTGTGGGACCGCTTTGCGAACGAGGTGTTGCATCTCCAGGGGTTTGTCCCATGTAAATGAAACCCTTTCAAGCAACCTCACATGCTTATATTGTACGATGGTTGCTCAGTGTAAGCATGAAGCTTCCAAATATATACAAATATAAACAAAGAATTCATGCATTTGCATGCACGCCATTTCAAAGCCGCTTTTTTTAATAATAGGTCCCCTTTAAATCCCTCAACCGGCGGTTTCAAAAAATGTACCTTTCTGATTTTGCCTGTGGTGAAGTTCCACACCTCGATGAAGCCGTCCACAGAGCCAGTCACCAAGTACTGGCCGTCAGGGGAGAACCTGGAACATTCCACGTGGGATTTTTGGCCAAACTATAAACGGACAGAGACATTTTTGAGACATTTCAGCCTTGTCTGGAAATAAACTGAGCAGACTCTGGCAGGCACAGCAGAAGTCACCTTGATGTGTCTGCTGAGCTGCGTGGGGAAACGCTCCTCCTCGACATCTTTGACGGCCGCTTTGCCCCTGAACAAGTCGATGGTCATCCCGGGGGGGAGGAGACCCTGATGCTGCTGCCACTTGAGCGACTGGCCGCAAAAACAAACCGTCAAAACTAGAACAAAGTCCAATGAAATCCCACTCAAGTGGTACAAATCAAGTGCTCAAGTCAGCGAGGCTCAAGCGCTTAACTGTACTCGTATCTTTCAAAACTCCATATGAATGTTTAAAACAAAAAAACAAAAAAACCTTGAAATGGCTCACCTGGCCCAGCAGAGCCATCAGACGGGACGGCGGCACCACGCTGACCTCTCCCGCCAAGGCATGAGCGATGGCCGCCCGACGCTTCTCCTTGCTGCTGCCGTCCGGGTACGCCTGAAAATTAACTCGTTAGAATCGCGCCTAATAATCCTCGAGGACGACGACGACGCATCATCCTCACCTCGCGGGGATCGAAGTAGGAGCGGGCCAGCAGATTCTCCAGGTGGATGTACCTCTCCGGCTGCGTCTGCTTCAACATGATCATCGGGTCCGTTTGCCTGAGGAGGGAACGCGCCGCGCCCAACTCTCTCAGCTCGATGAGCTCCAGCACAACCTGAACACAACACGGCGCACATGCAGACGCAACGACGAAAGGGAAGACGTTTTTGCGGAGCCGCTCATTATGAACATGCTGACCATGCTTCATATTGCTAAGGGAAACTGCATAGGAGATATTCCTTTTTGAAGGAGGCCCTGGAAACAGCCAAAATGAGCGTACAATGGCCGATTTGAAACAAAATGGCAGACTGAGAAATTCTTCTCATTCTTGAACATTGATTTGGGGTTTCAAGTCAAATAAAAGTGTTCTACGTCAAAGTTTTGCAACCGCGTAGGTGTACCTAATATTGGGGGCCGGTGAACGCGAAGAAACAAAGTGAGCCGACCTGCTCGTAAAGGTCCACGAGGGTCTTGTCGGGCAGCTTGAGGGACTGGATGGCCTGGAGGACAGTGTCCCAGTGGCCGCTGTTGATGTCGGCCACGAAGCTCTCGATGCTGTCCACCGTGTTCAGCGACACGGTGGTCTCGTCCTGGAGGATGGCCAGCGACCTGTGCAGGTTGTTCTCCTTCAGGTACTGCATGATGAGTCGGATCACGCTGGGAGCGACAAGTCAAGTTGGGGGGCGGTCAACACATCATAAGCTCAGGGGGCCTTTTAGATTTGGACAGATCATTTGAGCTCAACCCAAACTTACAAACTAGGGCTCATTTTATTCGTGTTTCAACTTTCTACCTAATGATATCTTCTCGTTTGATATTCATGTGGTTTGAAGTCTTTAGTAACAATCCTAAACAAAGCGGATTTCTTTCTGCATTGTACAACCCCAATTCCAATGACGTTGGGACTTTGTGTTAAACAAATCAAAACAGAATACAATGATTTGCAAATCATGCTCAACCTATATTTAATTGAATACACTACAGAGACAAGATATTTCATGTTCCGACAGATAAACTTGATTGTTTTTAGCAAATAATCATGAACTTAGAATTGGATGGCTGCAGCACGTTCCCAAAAAGCTGGGACGGGGTCATGTTTACCACCGTGTAATCGCTTGGATGGCAGCGTATGTTTCTCCAAACCCTGTATGTACCTTTCAGCATTAATGGTGCCTTCACAGATGTGTAAGTTACCCATGTCATTGGCACTAACACAGCCCCATACCATCACAGATGCTGGCTTTTGAACTTTGCGTCCACAACAGTCCGGAGGGTTCTTTTCCTCTTTGGTCCGGAGGACACGACATCCACAATTTCCCCCAAATTTTTTGAAATGTGGACTCGTCGGACCACAGAACACTTTTCATCAGTCCTTCTTAGATGAGCTCGGGCCCAGAGAAGATGGCGGCGTTGTTGATGAATGGCTTTTGCCTTGCATAGTAGTTTCAAGTTGCACTTCCGGATGTAGCGCCAAACTGTATTTACTGACATTGGTTTTCTGAAGTGTTCCTGAGCCCATGCGGTGATATCCTTTACACATCGATGTCGGTTTTTGATGCAATGCCGCCCGAGGGATCGAAGGTCACGGGCATTCAATGTTGGTTTTCGGCCTTGCCGCTTACATGCGGTGATTTCTCCAGATTCTCTGAACCTTTTGATGACATGATGGACCGGGGATGATGAAATCCCTCAATTCCTTGCGATTGTACGTTGAGGAACATTGTCCTTAAACTATTCCACTATTTTCTCAAGCACTTGTTCACAAAGAGGTGAACCTCGCCCCATCTTTGCTTGTGAACGACTGAGCAATTCAGGGAAGCTCCTTTTCTAGCCAATCGGTGGCCCCCACCTGTTCCCAATGAGCCTGTTCACCTGTGGGATGTTCCAAACACGTGTTTGATGAGCATTCCTCAACTTTCTCACTCTTTTTTGCCACCTGTCCCAGCTTTTTGCAGCCATCAAATTCTAAGTTCATGATTATTTGCTAAAAACAATCAACTTTATCCGTTTTAACATTACATATCTAGTCTTTGTAGTGTATTCAATTAAATACAGGTCGAGAATGATTTGCAAATCGTTGTATTCTGTTTTTATTTATAGTTAACACAACGTCCCAACTTCATTGGAATTGGGGTTGTAGTTTGGCGTATTTCTACCCACCCAGCGTGTGCTTTCACGGTTGCAGTTATAACGACAACGTGTCCCGCAATGAATCAAATTTGAGAACCTCTGCCCTGAATATTCCGGTACGCGTAGTAATCGAAAACAACTCGCTTGACGGCAGTCGGAGCTGGTCTAGCTTAGCCCAGGACCGCTAACGTTAGCGACGCATGCGAGGACGCTTGAGTACGAGGGAACGCGACCAATTAAAAACAAAAAAAAGGCAGTTTGGTCTTTCATGCACTTCAAGTGCCACATATCAAAAGTTTTAGTTTTTTTTTACTCACTCTGCCGATTCAATCTCCAGAGACATGGCTAATTTTGTGAGGAGGGCAGAAAAATGAAACAAGGCAGCTAGCAGAAGCTACACAGGCTAACCCGGAAGTGGATCGAAGACTTCTTTTTGTCTTCCTCTCTAGGTCTGGCAAATAGCGTAGAGGCTCTTTAGCGCCATCTATTGGTGGTTTGTGCTTCTAAATGAGCCACGTCAAATAAGACAAGGTATTATTATTATAGAATCAGCTGCATTTTTGTCGTGTTCATTGTATTCTTCAGATAATATACCTTTAGTGGTACCAGGCATTAATATGAACAAGAAATTGAAGAAACAAGGGTGGTCTAAAAAAAAAAAAAATCCATGACTATTGAGGAGTTGGCAGACATTTTGTTCTAGTTTAAGAAACGATTCAGGTGGTCAGACAATACCACTGTCCTCTTTTTTGAGAGAAGTTCATTGTTGTGTCAGGTACATGTGCTAATATTAAAGCCAATGCGTGACTGCTTCCTAACTGGAAGCCCATCAACATAATCACCCCTTTAATGACAGAGAGAGGAGTTCAATTTGGCTCATTAGCAGTCAAAGTATTCCCAAAACTCAATTTCCATTCAAGTGTTTTACATGTTGTGCATTGCATTTAAAAAAAAAAAAAAAAAAAAAAAAAAGAACGAATGAAAATGTCCCAGGTTCATTTTTAGTACTCACTATAGAGGGGCTGGTTTACTCCAGAAAAAAAGTAAAATAAAAAATGCGTACTGTTAGTATGTATGTAGAGGTGGTGCTGTATCAATCCAGTTGTGGACCCCCGGAAATGAAGCTTACAACATGTTTAATTGATGATTCCAATACATTCCTCTTTTGCTGTGGCTCAGCACATTGAATTCCCCTTTATCAGATTTAGGCACAGACTTTCCCCCCCTAAAGAGTGTTTCGCTTTTCTCTCTGAAATGTGAGAATGAAAATTGCGTTAAAAACAAAAACAGTGAAATGGATCAAGACTCGCCCCTGGTTCACTGGATTCGTGTACTTCCATTTTCCATGCAATATGACACCTTTCATTTGCATATCATGATCATAGACTATACCAACAATCTATGTAGATATTCAGTCCAAAAAACATGGTCACGTGTCGCGCACAGAGCCGTCCTTCCGCAGTTTTGGAGTGCAGCCAGCAGGGGGCGTTGCACAACACACGTGCTCCCTCTGCTCTCTGAAGGTCATTCAAGGTCAACATGTTTTGAAGCTCACAGATGGGGAGTCGGGACCATGTCATGACGTAAAGACTTGTTGCCCTGTTTGTATTGTCTAAATTGTTAAAAATAAAATGTTTTAAAAAAAAAAAATTCAAAAAAGGTAGTCAGGACCATAGAAGAAGAAGGAGGAGGAGAGGTGGGCAAACCTTTAAGCTCAAGGGGCACATTAGCGTTGTAAAACGGACAGAAGTCATTTGCAGATGATGAAATTCCAAATTGGTTGGCATACGTGAAGAAACACAGGCTCCGGGTTTTGATTTTGGCTCCGGGTCATTACGGCCATTTCCAGGGGTCCTTCAGAGACCAATTTGTGCCAGCCAGTTTCACTTAGCGACATGAAATATAATAACAGCGCCGAACGTGACTCAACCCACACGCACACAAACAACTCACGCGAACACATGCTGTAAAACGCACAGGAAGTTGAGCTTGTATGTTGGTAGGCCTGTCAATCATGATTAGACGCACACACAAAAAAAAGTCTCAAAAGACACAGGACGTCTGCCGATTTGGTTTGAAGCGGCCATTTTAGGGCGATTTCGGTCATTTCCGGTTGTCTTTCAAAGGCAGACTCGTCCTAGACGTTTTGTCCGATTGCTACCAAATTTGAACCCGGTACACGAGACAGATGGCTGACGTGCAATAGTAAACAGCCATCAGGACGCTGTTGCGCAGCCACTGCTTGATGCGGGATCACGGCAAAAAAAAAAAAAGATTTTCCCGTTTAGAGACGTACACACGCACGCACTCACACAGACACACACACATGCCCTTTTCAAGCACTCCAGTGCGCAGCTAAATAATTGATTGAGTGCTTTTTCCTGCGGGAGGCGAACTAGGCCAACATGTCTGCCGGTGCGTTCAAAGACCTCCTCCTCCTTTCTGTCTGCCGGCACGTTAGGAATGTTGCTTCTTTTCATCCATCCAACTATCCATTTTCTACCGCTTATCCGAGGTCGGGTCGCGGGGGCAGTCGCTTTAGCAGGGACGCACAGACTTCCCTCTCCCCAGCCACTTCATCCAGCTCTTCCGGGGGGATCCCGAGACGTTCCCGGGCCGGCCGAAGGACGTAGCCTCTCCGGCGTGTCCTGGGTCGTCCCCGGGGTCTCCTCTCGGTGGGACGTGCCCGGAACACCTCACCGGGGAGGCGTCCGGGAGGCATCCGAATCAGATGCCCCAGCCACCTCATCTGGCTTCTCTCGATGCGGAGAAGCAGCGGCTCTACTCTGAGATCCTCCCGGATGACCGAGCTTCTCACCCTCTCTCTAAGGGAGAGCCCGGACACCCTGCGGAGGAAACTCATTTCGGCCGCTTGTATCCGGGATCTCGTTCTTTCGGTCGCGACCCAGAGCTCCTGACCATAGGTGAGGGTAGGAACGTAGATCGACCGGTACATCGAGAGCTCCTTCTTCACCACAACGGACCGATACAAAGTCCGCATCACTGCAGACGCGGCGCCGATCCGCCTGTCGATCTCCCGTTCCGTTCTTCCCTCACTCGTGAACAAGACCCCGAGATACTTGAACTCCTCCACTTGGGGCAGGATCTCATCCCCGACCCGGAGAGGGCACGCCGCCGTTTTCCGACTGAGGACCACGGTCTTACTGCGGGATATCCAGACCAAACTCTGACTCCGATCTTACAGGGACCAAACAGCCCGTATCAGAGTGTTCGTTACCCCATACTCCCGAAGCACCCCTCACAGGACTCCCCGAAGGACACGGTCGAACGCCTTCTGCAAGTCCACAAAACACATGTAGACTGGTTGGGCGAACTCCCACGCACCCTCGAGGACCCTGCCGAGGGTGTAGAGCTGGTCCACTCTTCCACGGCCAGGACGAAAACCACACTGCTCCTCCTGAATCTGAGATTCAACTTCCCCTCTCCAGCACCCCTGAATGGATCTTACCAGGGAGGCTGAGGAGTGTGATCCCCCTGTAGTTGGAACACACCCTCCGGTCCCTCTTCTTACAAAGGGGGACCACCACCCCAGTCTGCCAATCCAGAGGCACTGTCCTCGATGTCCACGCGATGTTGCAGAGGCGTGTCAACCAGGACAGCCCCACAGCATCCAGAGCCTATAGGAACTCCGGGTGAATCGCATCCACCCCCGGGGTCTTGCCACCGAGGAGCTTTTTAACCACCTCGGTGGCCTCAACCCCAGAGATAGCAGAGCCCACCTCAGAGACCCCAGACTCTGCTTCCTCATGGGAAGACGTGTCGGTGGAATTGAGGAGGTCTTCGAAGTATTCTCCCCACCGACCCACAACGCCCCATACCCACTATACACAGTGTGGATGGTGCACTGCTTCCCCCTCCTGAGACGCCGGATGGTGGACCAGAATTTCCTCAAAGCCGCCCGGAAGTCTTTCTCCATGGCCTCACCAAACTCCTCCCATGCCCGAGTTTTTGCTTCAGCGACCACCAAAGCTGCATTCCGCTTGGCCAGCCGGTACCCGTCAGTTCATGTGAGCATTGAAGTCCCTCAGCAGAACAATGGAGTCCCCAGCGGGAGCGCTCTCCAGCACCCCCTCCAAGGACTCTAAAAAGGGTGGGTACTCTGAACTGCTGTTTGGCGCATAGGCACGAACAACAGTCGGGACCTGTCCCCCCCACTCGAAGGCGGAGGCAGGCTACCCTCTCGTCCACCGGGGTGAACCCCAATGTACAGGCGGCGAGCCGAGGGGCAATACGTATACCCACACCTGCTCGGCGCCTCTCTCCGTGGGCAACTTCAGAGTGGAAGAGAGTCCAACCCCTCTTGAGAGGACTGGTACCTGAGCCCAAGCTGTGTGTGGAGGCGAGTCCGACTATATCTCGTCGGAACTTCTCGACCTCACACACCAGCTCGGGCTCCTTCCCTGCCAGCATTCCACGTCCCGAGAGCCAGCTTCTGTAGCCGGGGATCGGATCGCCAAGGTCCCTGGCTTCGGCCACCGCCCAGCTCCCACTGCACCCGAACCCTATGGCCCCTCCCACAGGCGGTGAGCCCATGGGAAGGGGGACCCACGTTACCCTTTCGGGCTGTGTCCGGCCAGGCCCCACGGGTGCAGGCCCGGCCACCAGGCGCTCGCCCTCGAGCCCCACCTCCAGGCCCGGCTCCAGAGGGAGGCCCCGGTGACCCGTGTCCGGGCAAGGGAAACCTAGATCCATTTAATGTATTCTTCACTCTTTTTCACTGGCAACAGCAGGCACAATTTGGTCCAGCATTTGTTGTTGTCGTAACCTTTAGGATACGTGGCTAGAAAGTCAAATGCTAGCTGTCCCTGTGGGAAAACAACAGATGGTGGAAGGGTGGTGTGGGGGGGCAGGTTGAAGTGGACCTGCAGATTTGCCAACTTTCAACATTGTATCAGAGACAGAAGGCCGTCAGTTTGCAACCAATTGTCGCTCAGCTTCTCTTAACACATTCATTGCCATGGACGTTTATATTCGTCAACCGGAATCCCAGCGTTTACTGCCGCCAGCGTCTACATTGGTCAAGTACGTTTTTCAACGTGCAGTTGCGGAAGAGGGTCTCACCCAGCTTGTCTATGGAATTCAGGTCGGTAAACCACTTCAAGGACTAACATCTACGGGCAGAGATGGCGCTGTTGCAACACTTTGGATTTGAGATCGGCGGGGATTTTGAGCCGAAGAAAAAGATTAGGGGTGGAATTTCGACATGTCATGTCCATTATGAGTTTCAGAGCTCCGCTCTGTATCTGTAACGCAATTAGCATTTTGCCACCAAAGGAGCTTTCTGTCTTGGCTTTGTTGTTTTTCGACTTCGAGGTGTCCCGAAAGCAAGCTTATATTGTCGCAGAACACAAGGATTCTGTGGTTCCTGAAAGATCAGTCCCAATGCTGTGAAACAACCACGAAAAACAATCAGCGTGGCTGCCGGGACGGTCAAACGTTTCCGAAGCTCCCGGCTCGGATCAAATGCGATCAATGAGTCGGAAGCTTGCTGCTAATTACTCCATCGGCGAGTGACAAGATGGCAGCTGTCAGCCATTATTGTGGTGAGGGTGGGGTGGGGTGGGGGCGAAAGGGGCTTTCGGTTGTACATCTCGAGGGTCTCTGACAGAAAAGCCTTCGCGCTTCACGGCCTTTCTCACATCTGGACCGAGTGGATTTATTTCCGTTTGTCGTCCCGCCTCGCATTTGTTTCTTCAGTGCTGCGGTGCATTCAGGTGCACTCAGAGGAATTCAATGGGGACATATGATTTTTAATTGGCGGTAGCTACGTACATTCTTTTTGTAGGCATTCCAAACGCAGTGTAGGTGGAGTCGCGGGGAACACAAGTGGATTGTGCCAGTCGAATGTCTCTGCAGGTGGGAACCGTTTTCTTTCCGAGCCGATACAGAGTTGAATTCAAGCCGGTGTCGGCAATACCGATCCGACGCCGATATTTTGTGCAAACACTCCAAATGTGTAAATGGTAAGTTGGAAAATTGCCACAACAGGTTTGTCAATACCGTCGAGTACAAAGGTGGAGCTCAGTGTTCCATTATCAAGTCGTGATTCATTTCATTGAAATGCCATCGTAACCGTGGCGCCAACGTATATTGATGAGGGCTAAAAATAGGCCCGGATGCATGAAAAGGCGCGGTTGGATATGAAATGAGCGCGATGACGGATGATCATCTGCGCCAAGAAACCACCGCAAAGCGATCGGGCCGTTACATATGCACGCTTATTATCCTCGCTTTCTCTGTTACATATAGCCTTTAACGACGAATAATGTCTTTCGCTCAATGACAACTAGGTCGGTAAGTAACTCGTGGGAATATGATTTTGGAATAAATAATCCAATGAAATACAATTCATTGGTATTATATTACAATACAATACAATAGCATTTGATACCGAGAGAAATAATGTCATAACAGTCCAAATAAATAAATACATAAATACATACATTCGCGGTTTCAAAATGTGAACTTTATTAGCATCGCAAATCAAATTTGCCATGAAAGGCAAAAATCTGGAAGCATTATTCCATTATTTTCCAGTGTGCTGCACTCTGCTAACATGATGAAATTACTATATTGGTTTATTATTTATTTAGTGGTGGATTTTGGCCTGCTAGCTTGTCCATATTATTAATGAATACAAATACAAATAAACAAACTATTTAGTGGCGTATTTTGGCCTGCTAGCTTGTCCATATTAATAATGATAAAAAATAAAAAAAAATACTGGTTTATTTCTGATGATTATAATCTTATTATTATTATTATTATTTTCTGGTGATTTTTGTTTTGTAAATATCAAATGGTTATTTACTTGGAGATCATTATGAATGGCCAGCTGTCCCAAACGTTTTGCCGAAGGAGCGCACGCGTGATTATTGTGATTTTTTTCCCCCACATCCGCCATTTTGTACGCCTTCCCGAAAAGCTCCAAATGGCGTCCTTCGATGAGTTCTGCATGTTCTTTGGATACGCTGCTGCTCTGCGTGAGGAGTGTGCGTCCGGCCTCCCCCAAGGAAACTTTTGCGCATTTGTAGCTGAGCAAAACATCCCGTTGACTCGTGTGTGTGTGATCCCGACGCAGACACATCAAGTATTCATACTTCCATTGCCCCAACGCGCTCTTCGTATCCATAAATCATGTATAAGAATACATTCGGCAGCGGGAGGCTCCGATGCTGATGATGTCGACTTTCGCTCACTGAGATCAACGTGGCACAAGCCCAAACGTTGCCTTTCGCACAGAACCCAGCAACGGTGGGATATTGCTGCAACTGTGCGCGTTCACGCAGCAAAGTGGCACATATGCCCTTTGACACCTCTGATAGCAAGCCAGAAGCTGAGAGAAATGGGGGGAAAGAGGCTTGCCGTGTGAGTCGCTTGGAGGGCACTTTGTCACGCGCTTTACCGCCCCCTACAGGGCACCGCGGGCGGCCAAATGAATCTCGAGTGCAGCTGAAGCGCTGTCGAGAGCGTGCGAAAGCTATCCGGCGGGGCTAACGCCTTCGATTTTAAACATCCATTTCCCGCCGGGAGACCCGAGTGCGTGGACCCGTTGACACTAAAACCACTTGCTGACTCTCGGGACAAGTTGCGCCTGTGGACGGGGGACGCAAAAAAAGAATGCTAACGATAAAGGGACGGCTCGCTGCTCTAAGGTACTGACGGGGGAAGGTCGGATCGGGGCGTCGAAGTCCCGCCAATTTGTCGTCTTTTGAGCTCGAATCAGCGGGAACACGAGCGGAAGGCGCGGTTGTTTAAGAACCGCGAGTCGCCGCCCATACCGCTTTGTGTGCAAATGACTCAATGCATCTCGGGTAAGAGTTTCTCCACAGCGTCGGTGGTCAATTTCGAACTTTCCAAGGACTGACATTCAGTGACTTTTAGAGAATCACGTTGGCAACCCCCCCCCCCAAAAAAACAAAAAACATTTTCCCCAGGATATACGTGTTTCCAAGTCCTCTTGAGGGCAACAGGCAGAACTTCCAAAACACATTTCCAGTATTATGCGATGAAATATGTCATCTAACATGATGAATAAGGCAATTTGACATGGTAAAACATCAAGTTTGTCAAAGTCAAGACCTGAAATTTGCTCAGAATGTCTGCTTAAAAGCAAAATGGCCGACTTCCTGTTCAAGACCTTTTACCTACATGGCGTTACAGCAGACCGGTCCATCCAATTTGGTGTCGATCGGGGAAACTGGCACGGCAAGACAGCAAGACAACGGCAAAAAGTTGGGATGAAATCACTTTATTCTCAGAGTCTGCAGTGATTCCACGTTTTTCGTGTCTTTTTTTTTGGAAGGAAGGTTTCCTGACTAAAATATTCTGTCTTCAGTGGCATGCAAGTGAGGCTAACACGGCGGCGCACAACGGGACACATGGAAAACGCTTCATAGTCGCAGCGTCGCGCGCCACAGAGCATGCATGCGTACATCCAGCAAGGAGGAGGAGGGCGAGAGCACATTGCAGTAGAAAAGACTTAAATATGCACTTCAAATCCACTTGAGACCAAAACAAAAAACAAAGATTCAAAACAGTCACCAGCTACCAAGAGGACAGGAACAAGACCACCTAGAGACAACACAAAAGATTAGCGCGCTAACTTCAGCATTCACAAGTAGACACTACAAACATGACACGTTTACATTCAAGTCACATTGAAGAGTAGTTTTAGTGTCAAGTGGCTTTTTTCTACGAGTTATTGTCATTATGATGATGATTAATGAGGCGAAAAAACAAAAGGCTTTTGTGGAGCGAGCGGCAGTGATCCGTTAGCCGTGGGGAGCGTGACAATTTCAACTAGCGACGCTACGAGGAGAGCGCGGCAGCAGCTCGGTCACTCGTACAAATGGGTTGGGGGGCAGTTACGTAGCTCGGTAGATTTGGGCCGGGGCTGTAAACAACGATTGTGCACAATTTCAAGGCCCTTGGGGATTTCAGCGAGCTTGGCTAATGACGCTCGTAGAAGAAGGCTAGCGAAGGTACTGAGATACGCAGAATTTTTCATCAAACGAAAAACTATTTCGTCCAATACTACGAGCGGCGTTCTTTGGTTTGACTCGATGACGTCGTTTGCGGATGTATGATTTTGGTCACCAATCGGGTGCTAGCGCACTAAATGCGGGCTAGCAGCGGCAGTTTACTAGCAGGGTGAAATTACAGGAACACGCTCGTCATGCTGATAAAAAGGACGCTACTGCAACGCGCCAATTTAACACAATTCTGTCATTTTAGATGACTAAAATGAGCACAAATACGAGACATTCAGGATATTCGGTCGGTGAAACATTTAGCTTTAACGTTTACGATTTGTCACGTACAAGCTGGACTGTTGCTCAGATTGAATGCTAAAATCACAGTCGATTTCTGGAAATGCTTGCGTTGATTTTTTTTGCGCCTAACGGCAGCCTAGCTTTTGGCTAACAACGAGGTAAGTTAGCGGAATGTCTGAAATAGTTGGAATGTTGCAGAAAGACTTTGCGATAAAACAAAAACAAAACAAAAAACATCGGACTTCCGACTTCACGTGCTATGATTTTTTTCCATTTTTCGATGAATAACCGTCTTAAAATGTTCTCTTTTTTTGCGGCTAATAACTTAGCGCTATTGTCTGAAATAGCCGGAATGTCTCGGAAAGATGTTGTGTAGTGACTGAGATAACAAAATAAGTTCACATTTGACAACCCTTCAACGTTTGCTGCATTTATCCCGATTGAACAATAACGTTCTGATGTCAATGACAATGGCGGCTTTAAACAACTCGTGAATGTGCGACGTTACATTTTTATACAAAAACCGACTAACTTGGCGGTATTGCGTGGAAGAGTTTGGAAAGACATCGCGGAATGTACAAAGAAAAACAAAAAGATCACGGCAAACATCTCCACATCCGATGACCCTCTCAATGTGTTTTTGCATTTCCCAAAGAAAAAAAAGAATGTTACGATGCCAACATTGTACCCGTGTCTTGCGTCTTCCAGCAGCAAGCTAACATACGGTAAAAAGGCATCCGAAGACCTTTTTGCAGCATTTTTACGTTTTCCGACATTACGATGCAAACACTCCGGTGAACGTTGAAACAAATTTACAAAAAAATAAATAAATAAATAATTACTTTTTCGGAAAAATATGTAAATAATACATTCTGTTGCTTTTGTGACAAATAATGAGGCTAACTTGGCGTATTGAAAAGAAAAAAAACAAACAACCCTCCAACTTCGCGTGTGCCATTTGTACATTTTGCGACGACTGACATTATGGAGCAAACACTTGGCGCAATTCATGAATGCGTGTCGTTAGAATTTTATAGAAGCAAAAATGGAGGGTCTCGCGACACGCAAACATCAAAACACGCAAAAGCGAAATGTCAATGTTGATAATCAGGACATCTGACAACTCCGGCCGGCGATAAACGACTCAAGAATATGCGATGTTCGCTTTTGGTACCAAACAACGGGGGGGGGGCAAAAACCAAGCTCGTCCGTCACTGCCACGGACGGACGGATGAGAGACAATTCGAATATTCCGCAGTTGCCACCGTATGCTGTTTTTGAAGTGTCATATTTTTTTGCAATCGCAGAACAAAAAGCAAAACGTTGGCGACAACAATCGTTTACTGCTCGGAGACAAACTTTGCGTCATTTTGAGGATTTTCTTTTAAGCCCCCCGCTCACTCTGATGTGGAGCGAGTCAACAATCCAGATTTGAATGGGTTTTTTTTTTGGTTTGTTTTTTTTTAAAGCGGTGGCGACAAACGACCACGTCACGTCACGTCACGTCTCACTGCATGCCATTAATAAAAAAAAAATGTTTAAAAAAAAAAAAAAAAAAAAAAGCACTCCAAAAAAAACAATTAACAAACCAATCAATCACTTTTTTTCTTTTTTTTTTCAGATATTACCGACAACAAAAGAACCAAATATGACTTGGATATTGTCTTCAAAGTTACAAATATGGCTTGTACTCTATCCAGCTGGTTATATGCCATGTAACGAAGGCCGGGCTATTTACAAATCAAAGCAGGCATGACGGGGGGGGGGGGGGGCGATTATGAGGATGACTTTTATTAATAAGTGGCAGACGGGACATCAAATGAGCCATTATCTGACCAAGGTAAGGTCACGCACGCCGCAGCAGTGGAAGAAGAGCCGAGCGCGAAGCGGCGTTACTTCTTGTTGAACATATCCATGAGCGGCGCCGGGATGAACTTCATCACCGTGTCCACGATGCTCTCCTCCTCCTCCTCGTCGCCGCAGCCGGTGGGCACCGCCTTCTTGGGGCGCGTCAGGCTGCCCTCCGAGGCCTGCTCCATGGCGGCCGCCGCCTCCGCCTCCTTCTCCTCCTTCTTCTTGATTCCGTACTGCACGGGGACACCAAGAACAAATTCAAATGCAGCGGCGAATGGGCTCAAATGATGAAACTATTAGGTGTCATAGGCGAAAAAATGGAATTTCGCATCACATCTGCCTCGAGATTGGGGCGTAGGAGTTCAAAGTAGAAACCTCGGATGCGTCAAATCAACGCGGCTGACTTCCTGTTCAATTTCGAGCACTGGTCCTTGCTACAATTTCCCGTCTCCTGTTTTGATCAACATTTCCATCGTCTATTGCTTAACACATTTCAAATACGATGCAAAGACGAATCCAGGATTGAAAAGACATTGGTGAGAAAAACGATGCGAATGATCGAAACAAACTTTGACGCTACGCTCCGCCCCCACGAGTTGGTGTCGGGAAACAAAAAGAAGCAATTTTGCAATATAGCGTCGGCCATCGGTCCGGGAAAGCTGCTTCCGATCAGCGCTTATTTGGGCCAATCCCCTCGTAAAAACCAAGATGTCTGACTTCCTGTTCATTTTTGGGCACGTGCATCCTGTCATGACACGGGCGCCAAATTTCACGTTGCTCATTTTTCAAATTCAGGTGAATGGCCAAATCGATGCGACTGTGAAATGGCCAAGTTCAACCAAAACGGCTGACTTCCCGCTCCATTTCGCGGGACTTCTTTTTACCACACACATATCCACCCAATGTGATGTTGATCGGCAAAACTCGTCTCGAGGACGAAATGTTCACATTTTCAACATGGCAGAAAAACAATCATGAAAAGTTGTTTTGTCGTCTTTTTTTTGGGGGGGGAGCGTTCGCGCATGAATAACGAACGCAGCAGGCCACCGAGGAGCGCGTCGCGCGAGGGGCGGCCCGACGGTTGATCACGAGGCAGAGATGCGGAAAATGAGACCAGCTCTCGTCGCCGCTTCCCCGTAATGGGATTCTGGGGCCAAAATAGATCCTGGAGCGAGACCACCGGCGCGGCCTTTGGCGTGTTTTTACAGACGGGCCGCGGCGTCGTCCGGGGATCGACGGTCCGCGAAAACAGCCCGTCAGCCGTTCTTCGCCATCGTTTGCGCGCGATCCACCGGAGCCCCCCCGAGGCGACCTTGCGCAATCTCACGGCAATACGCTGTATAAAAACGCTTTTCTTCTTGCAATTACAACACTAATAGATGGGCGGACTCACAAATCCCGAGTTCTTTCTGTTTTATGATACGTCCTCCCTGGTTATTTATATTTGATGATGCGTCAACACCGTCGGGAGCTTGTTAGCTTTTTGTTAGTCATCGTCTTCGACAGTATTTGCCAAACCTTTCTTGAGCCGAGGCACATACTGTAGTTTAAATTGGGGGGGGGGGGGGGGGGGGGGCAAACCACGACATCAAAATGTCCCAAATAGTATAAGAATTGACATAAGGATCCGTATACTTTTGATAGGTCGAAATCTGGCTGATTACGTTCTTGCCGCCACTCACCTCGTGGGAGAGTATTTCATCGTTCTGCCTGTGGCGATACGTCGCCGGCATTGACTTTTTGGGGATTCCACACTTATCTTCAATCTTCATGTTCTTTTAGCTCGGCCGTTTCTGATCCCTAAATATATTCCTGCTGGCAAACTTTCCCTAACCCAAAAAAAGAAAAAGTCTCCTAACAAGCAAAGCAGCGGCGGCTTTGAGGACTCTCTCGACGGGTATCGGCTCATCGTGTTTACGCTTGTCGCCGCCCGCCGTCCGTGTCGCTCGGCAACCCTTCAGAGTTATTCAAAGAGCAACAAAAGGCCCGAAGAGACGGCGGCTACGCTCGGGCCGCCCCGAAACGTCCATTTCGCTCGCCTCTTGCAAAACAAAAACGCAACGAGGACCGTGACAAAAAGTCGGCTCCAAAGTCAAATGTTGCCAATGTTCACGTCACTGTTCCACCTCTCGGTGGATTAGTCCTTTCAGCCGCTTTTCTTTTCTTTTTTTTTTCAAGCCGCTTTCACACCGCCGCCACGTCAAATTGCAAATCTGTCTATCTATCTATCTGTCTATCTATCTATCTGTCTATCTATCTATCTGTCTGTCTTTGCGCTTAATCAAAAGAAGACATTTGCAATCATACTGTAGTTTTACTTTGCAAAACAAAGATCCCCATTTTTGTTGCCCGTTTTCCGGGACGTTACTGACTCATCATCAATTTATGGGGGGGGGGGGGGGGGGACATCAGTTTAAGCTGTTACGAAAATACTGACTGTAAATAATAAACTGTAATCCCCACACAAAATCGAATATTTGATAACCCGGTAGAAGAATTTCTAAGCCTCTAACGTAAATATATGTGTTTTTTTTATTTTACAGTTGATTGATTTAAAACAGTAAGCTATCGCCCCCCCCCCCCCCCAAAAAAAATGGAAATGATGACAGCCTGGAAAATGAACCAATCACGTTCAAACTCCTGTTAAATATAGTCAGCGCACACCTGCCGCCTTTTATAGCGCCTGTGATCAAGCCCAAATAAAGTTCAGCTGTTCAAGTGGGCTTTCCCAGCCTTTTGTGTGTGTGCTTTCTAGCGGAAGCCTAAAGGTTTGCGCGCCAACGCTGTCTGCTATTTCGAACTGTTTATAATTCCTCCCGCCTTGTCTTTGTCTCTCGTTATCGAGACGATTGAGCACATTTAAAGGGGGGGATCTCATTTTTTGGACTACCGCCAAAGGTTTGCGAGCACGGACGGACGGGTGTGTAGACTTGTACATCTACCGGACGGAAAGCTCGCTGAGAACGTTCGTGTACCTTATCCCTGATGCCCTGTCGGATGTTTTCCCTCTCCGCCTCCATTCTGGCGTACTTGGCCTTCCTCTCCTCCTCTTGTTGCCTCAGCGCCTCTTGCCTCTCCTCCTCCTTCTTCTGGGCGTCGGGGTCTTTCTCCTCCTCGCCGCCCAGCATCTTGCCCATGTCCTTGGTGGCCCCTGGAGGAACAAAATTCACGATTTCAAATGATGAATATGAACCCTCGAGCCTCGTTCCATTTTAGCGCGGTTGTTCGTGGCCGTTCTTCGTGCAGGTTCGGAGATAAAAAAAAAAAGAAGAAAGAAAAGTCTTTCGTTTTGGCCAAACGAGTCCACGATAGAGCCCAAGACAAAAATCGCCGTTGCATTTGCATTCACGCAGCCTTAAACGTTGAGCCAAAAGCGGCGGTTAAGCGTCCTTAAAGTCCAAGACCAAAAAGGCGCCACTTGAAACCAAAGCTCAAGTGGCCGACAGGAGAGGCGAGCGGCCGGGATGAAAGCGGCGGCGCTAAATTATGACTCGCCTTTGTGCCTCCCGGAGGGCATTAGCATCTCCTCATGCTAAGCGTCCACTCCGACCTCGGGTCGGGACCCGACCACAAAGAGGCTGAAAGCCCACGTTAATTGGGACGCTCGCTTCTCCCTTCTTGCTTCACCGCAGTGACACCCCACGTGAATTCAATATATTGTGGATATGATATGATATGATATTATATATGCGCACGCCGCGATTCCAGCTTGAATAAAAGACAATCCAATTGAAAATTGCACCCGGCAGAAGCAAATCCCATCGCAGGGACCGCCTGTGGACCTTCTTCCCCGCACTAATCCAGATGGTCAGCCCGTGTGTCCTCGCATGTGCGCGCTGTCACTGCGGCTCCACGTTTCCAGTCCGCCGCTTCCACCGCGGCAACTCGCCAACCTTCCTTCCGCCTGCGCTTTCAAAGCACCGGAAACAAATTGATTTGAACCAGAAGCCAACCTCGCCGTCTCACGGGAGGAAATTTACAACAAAAAAACGAAATCCAAAAATAAGCCAGGCAGGTCCCTCATTCCGCCTCTCAAGGAAATCCCGGACGCGGCCATCCGCTCGAGGCGGGAAAATCGACGAGACGGCGGCGACCCGGAGGTTCCCGGCTGCCGTTTGGAACGGCGAGGCGTCGACAAGCCGGTTCAAGCGCCCGCCCGTCGTCGTACAGCCGAGGTGACGGCTAATTAATGAACTCCGACCACGTGCGGCGTCGGCCGGGGCCTCGAATTTGCTACGTCAACCCAAAATGGGTGACTTCCTGTCAAATTTGGGGCACAGGTCCTTCCTTCCATCTGTCCATCTCCACTGGAATCCATATTGAGAGTTGCGAAACTGGTGGCAGGGGGTGATTATTATTATTATTATTATTATTAACACATTCTCAGCCATCCAGGTAGGTCATGCTAACGCGTAAAGGTTGAATCAGTAACAGTCTGACAAGTCGAATTGGGAAGGCCGCTTCGACCTTGAATTTTGAAACCCGCGTAACGCGTTCCGGAGAAATGGATGTTTTTGTGTCGAGAAAAAAAAAAAGGCCTTTTTGGGGGAATGTCTGCGTGCGATATCGCGTATAGAAAATCTGGTCCAAAATAAAACCGTCTTCAAATGACAGTTGGGCGAAAATCCATTTGCAAATCTGCTTTGATTTGTAAATGGCGAAGCGTCTTCAGCCAACAAGACGTCCAGTTGCCTTCATTCAATCTTTTTTTTTTTTTTTTACTTTTCAGGGAGTGCTTACTCAGCAGTGAGTTTTGTTCGGGAACCGTAAATGACACACATTATCGCGGGCATACACACACGTCGCCATTAAAAAAATCGAATCGATCCAAATAGTAATAGTAGCTTCAAAGTTTAGTGAGCGTCACCCATCTGTGTAGTCCATCTGCTTCCGATTGGAGCTTATTTGGGAGAATTCCATAGCAGGACTTGAAGTGGATTTCCAAAATGGCCGACTTCCTGTTGGGCGAGGGTCCTCGAGACGATTTTTGTGCGCCCAGTTGCGGACAAGTCCGCCGGCCAAATCCACGTGGATCGTTTAGTTTAAAAAGGGAAGCAGGAGTCCCCAATATAAAGCCACACAAGCATTTTATGCAAATATCACACAGGACAAACAAAGCTTTGGAGAATTTGGGCTTGTATTCGTACAGATTGGTTTTTTTCCCCCCCGAAGGCAAATTGTTCTTGTCGTACCGGATATGATCGCATGCAGGTGTGCGTCATATTTTTGGCTTTCATCACGGCCCGAAGAGGCTCTGCTGCTTCCTGCGTCGCTCCAGGCCAAAACTCAAATTTTGGGGTCGAACGTCGCCGCTTTTTTTTTTTGGGGCAGCGATAATAATAATAACAATCAATCTCACTAACTTTTCATCTGCGGATTTTCGGAGTCTGAAAGAAGAACGTCCACCTCACATTTCAGCGGGCAGCTCCAATCCCGCCACGGTGACATTTTCTCTCATCAACTAATTAGCGCCGCCGATCACTGCGAAATGTCATTTCGTGGCAGCGTGGGCTCGGAAATTCCTGCAGCACAACGGGAAGGGGGCATTTCTGCCTGTATGCTAATCTACAATCGCACAAAAACAGGGTGGTGTTAAATATAAGTATGTTTGGTTTTTTCCCCCCCCACGCACCAATTAGTGGCCAACTCCCTCGACAACTCGAGACAAATGAACGTGCCTCCCTCAAATAGAAACAAATACTTAAACACTGACCAAAACAGCAGCACCTACTCAATTTCTAGAGAGATTCTACCACGATAGCTACGTACACGCAAAGAAAGGGGCGTTAAATGTAACAACGTGCTATTTTCATGCCCCCATTTCGTCCACTCAAGACAAATACATTCCTCCCTTTTCCCAGCAGGAATTAAAAAAAAAACAAAATAAACAAAACATGGACTAAGTGTAACGACGCCCTTGTTCACACAACTGCTGAGCCCATTTGAACAGTTGCTAAGCAAAACAGCAGCACCTATAGAGGCACGTTCTACTGAGACAATGATACTTGTACTCACTGACTTCTATGCAGGCAAAGTGTTGTTAGTGGAAATGCCGAAATGCGTCATCCGCTCAACTCAAATAAACGCCGAGCTTAAACGTAGGCCGCCCTTTTCCAAATACAAAAACACTAAAGCAAATTTGGGATTTCTCTAAAGCTTTGTTGGCTAGAAATTGCAATTATCTAAATTCGTAGTTCAAATAACTGCACTATTGCTAACCCAAACAGCAGCACCTACAAGACACAATCACATCACACAGATCTTACCGGTAAGAACAAAATGATGGGAAGTGTAATTCTCTCGTGAATCAAGGGTCAACCGCTCAGCCCATTTCAAGTGGGCTGCTGCTTTCATCAAAGCAGCAGCACCTACGCAGGCCCATGCGAAGTATGAAATCCTAAATGTCCACAGAGGGCGCCCTCGCACTGGAGCCGAGTCACCGAATCATTCGGAGCCAGGCGACGCCGTCTTCTTTCGTATTTCAAGTGCCGTCGAGAGCGTCTCTCTCTGCCGAAGCCGAAGCCGCGCTCTGCTAATCTCGACGTCGGCGGCTAATTAGCTTGTGCGGGCTGCGACAAAGCT
Organism: Phyllopteryx taeniolatus; assembly: GCF_024500385.1. Taxonomy (NCBI): domain Eukaryota; kingdom Metazoa; phylum Chordata; class Actinopteri; order Syngnathiformes; family Syngnathidae; genus Phyllopteryx; species Phyllopteryx taeniolatus. The sequence continues at coordinate 27,824,087 of NC_084511.1, read as the reverse complement.
GCTGCGCGGCGCCGCGGGGAAGGACGCCCCTCCCCGAAGACTCCCCTCGAAGCAGCCGACGAGGGAATCTGGGAAGCGGGGACGTGGTACACGCTCCCCAAAAACTACTTTGAGCACTTTGGTCATTCGGCTTCCATCAGCATCATTCGTTCTATGGAACGCTGTATAGAGATCATCCCTGCAAGCAATACTTCACAAACTGGGGCTCCACGACACGGAGCTTGGGAGTGCGCAAAATCATTTCCAATAAAGCACGTGGTATCGTTTCACAGCGCATAGCTACGTAGCTAGTAGCTTCGGGGACCGGCGAGCCAATAAAACGAAACGTAGCGGAGCAATTATTCCGCCACACTTTTGTTTCATCTGCTACTCGGGAAAGCCCGTCTCCAATTGGCCGACAAGTTTGAGTTGAACATGTCAGCCAATAAGGTCGATCGAGGCCTTTTTTGCTCTTTCGGGACAAGCTCACGGTGGCGGAATGATAAGTGGGGGGGGGGGGGGGGGGGGGATTCCCAAAGGATTCTGGGATTGTCTGATCGATTTCTTCCATGTGGCAACAGTCCGAGAACAAGGTTGTTGCTACCTTGCATAGACGGTATTGGGGGGTTGCCATGACAACCACAGAACGTCGCAACGGAAAATCCGGGGCTCGTCCTTGAATGCCCACCACAATCAAGAACCAAAACAAGACCGGCAACGACGTCAAACAGGAAGTCAACTTGGACTGTGACGACGCTCGGAAATGAAATCGCAATCCCCGCGACAAAGGCGCAATATTGTATTCTCTATTTTGTACATTTTGAAGGCTGGGGTGAATGAACACAAACATCCGATTTCAATCGATTTCGCCTGTGGGAAAAAGCGAAAGAAACTTTTTCTGTTGTTTTTGTTTTGCTTTTTCTCGTTCCATTTTTTCTCCCCATCAGCATTCACTCACATCAACTGACGCAGAAATACTAATTCCAGATAATATAAGTGGCTTCCTCTTGGAAAAACATGCACGTCCACACGATCCTTAATAAATCAACATATTTAATGTTCAACAATTTAGCCGTCCGACCGCAAGGCTCGACTGGTCTCTGCTTTTGTCGATAGGTAAGCGCCTCCGGTTTTCGGTCTTATTCGCGTGGCCGGGAAGCACACACACCTCAGGTCAAAGGTTCCCTCCAACATGTCGATAAAGAACCGCTTTGGCGACGCGTAAACGGCCGCCACGGCTTTGGCGATGTTCGGACGGACGTCTTCCTTGTCTGACGGAAAACAAAGCGGAAACGATGGAAACGCTCACGTTGTCCGTTTCCTTGCAGAACTTGAAGTCACTCGTTGCTTTTTTGCTTTTTCTTCCCCCAAATCAATTGTTGCTGGAGGGGTCCTAAAACCAAAGCCCAAGACCCAACCGCTAAGGTGGCTCCTCTCTGACTGCAGCCATGTTGTGAGTGGAAGCAGCGCATGTCAGCAGGGACACGCTTTGAACTACGGGAGCGATCGATTCATGATCGTGAGTATTATTAAATCGATGAAACGCCAGCCCGACTGGATACTCGACTCGTTTTTCGGGCGTGTCTATTTCTGTTGCAGTCGATCCCGATACGGTTTGATTGGCTTCTTCCGCACCGAGCGGCTTGCTTTGTCGCAATGCTTCGAGCTTCAAACGGTCCCCAAAGACGGAGAGAGAAGTCCCCGCTTTTTCGGCGTGGCGATACGGCCGGCGTGAAACGAGCGCCGGAGCGAGCGGCTTCGAATGGACTTTGGGTGGTCAACTGGGGACCGGTTCGATCCCGAAGCGGGAGACCGCTTCCTCGGCTTAGCGGGAAGAAGGGCGGATGGTCACGGACGGCCGCCTCGCTCGCCGGGATTAGACTTTACATAACGGAGTGAGGATGTACGGGCGCGCGCGTGTGCCTGACGCGGCCAAATAAGAACAAAACGCACGACTCTTCGTCGGCAGCCGTGTTGCTGTGCTGCGTCTGCGTGCGTCGCGTGCGTGCGAGCGAGCGAGGTTTCCCGGGTTAGCGACCACGAGGACGACGGACTGATGAAGACTCAAAAGGCTCCGTCTGGAGTACGACGTCAGGACTCCCGCTAGGGAGGAGCCTCAATCAGAAGCAGTTATGCCAGGTAGACGGGCGATGCGGAAAAGACTTGAGCCTAGCCCATAAAACGTGGGCGGAGCCTCGGGACATTCGCCGTGCGGAATGCGGAAGTCCAAATGGCGACCTTTCCAGGGCTTTGACTTTAGCACTTTACTTTGAACTTTTCCACTTGCGCCCCGACGTCGTATTTCGAGGAAGTAGGCGGAGCCGTCGACGATTCTACATGCAAAGTCTAAATCCGCAACCTTGCCACGAAGGAAATTCAGCCCAACGAGCCCCCGTCGGAAGCGGGTCGACCTCGAAATCCACTCGATTTCCGCCGATGCGCAGGAGCGGTGGACAATTTGCCACGCCGGTCGACATTTCGGCTCTCGGACCAGGATTCGCACTCGAGCCAAGTCAGATCGGAAGCGGCTGAGCCTAAAACTCAATTGTGACGGATTTTAGCCGACGTCGTTGGACAACACGGGAGTTGAAATTTCAGCGCTTTCACCAGGTATGAATGCGACGGATTTGGGCCTTTGTCCAAATGTTTATATGCAAGCCGCTGGCATTTTCAGCTTCAAAATGAAGCTGGGATCATAACTAATAAGTCAGGCAGGACGAACGAAGCTGCGGAGTCGCGTCCCAAACGTTCCCGTTTGGCCAACTTCTTCAAAGTCACACAGAGGTCGCGGCTGCGATTGGACTCCCACGCTGGCTTTTTGCGAGCGTCAGACCTCGATAAGATGGAGGGAGGGGGGAAGAAATCCAAATCCAAATCAAATCGGCTCGGAGTCCCTTAGCGTGTGTGTCACACTGAGCTGGCTGCGCCGGAAGCTTTTTGGAACTTGCGCTTCCTCGCCGCCGCCAGCTAACGGCTAACAAGTCTTCAGATGGAGACAGAAACAGGTCGCTGTGCTAATGAGGAACTGTTTTTTTTATGGGTTATTTGATTTGTTCTGGGGTGGGGCTGGAGTTGACTTGTGCCAAAGTCTTCCAGTCTTCGAATGCACCTATTTATTGATTGATTTTTTGGGGGGGATCTGTGGATCGCTTGTCGTCGTAGTTTATTTGGCGACGTCGTCCCAAATGTTGTGACCCAAATGAACCTGAGGCGACGATCAGCGCTTGTCTCGTACATCCCCAAAACATTGAACTTCAAACGTTACACTTCATGAACAAATTCATTTCCATTTGAATGATTTCTTATGGGAAATTATCTCAATTTCAGATTGCATTGGGCGGCGTGGGGGCTTACATCACATATTGTGCAATCAAATAAACAAAGGCATATTTTATACCGGCACAGGGAGAAGGAATCCAAGGATATTTTTCGTTCAGAGAACATTGAGGTCATGAAAACGTGGCCTGACCCCAAAATATAAGCGCCGCGGATCTCAGGGGCGCGAGAAGCCGGCATCGCTCTGCCGTTTGCCACCGGTATCGCGACGACACACGCGCTCGCACGGGCTGCATTTCTCACCACGGAGGTCGCATCAAGGACGCACACCAACACACTCAAGCAGCGAACGCGGGCCTTCCCGAGCCACGCGGCAAATGAACGGCAACGGGGAGGAAGCGTCCGTCACAGTTGGCAACGCGAAACCCGTGTCGGCGCATGAATTGAATACACGCCACGCCATTGGACCGACTGATTTTTACAACCGTGACTCGGCGGCTGCGTGAGCCCAGACAAAAGAAAAAAGTCATTTCTTTTCAAATTGTGAGAATAAAGTCCTATTTTCTCGGGAAAAGTGTAATGTGATTAAAGTTGTATTTTTCAAGACAAAACATTTTGGGAGAAAAAGGCAAGTAATGTTAGCTTATCATTGAAGTCACATTTGCTTGAGAAAAAAAAAAAAAAACAATTTGAAGTGAATTACATTGTATTGTGGAGGGGTAGAATGAAGTTGTTCATTTTGAGAGAACAAATGTGGCAAGCATGCAAGGGTTGCTCTTTTTTTTTTAGGGGGCCAAAAATGCACATTATCTTGACATTGAAGTCTTTGCTTTTTCAGGAGAAAATATTCCATTTGTATTTTTTGATAGAAAAGTCGTAATCTGACGAGGATGAAGTCGGATGTTTCAAAGGGGGGGGGTAATTTTATGAGATCATCTTTAATTTCAAAAAGAGAGAAAGAATCTTTTGAGTGAAGTCGTATTCTTTGACTGGTCTTTCTTCTTCAGAGGCCACCAAGTGATGATGGCAGAAGAATAAAATGGGCGAAGATCCGTCGGTTTACGCCGTAGCGCGATGGCGTCAAAGCCAAAATCCCAGCAGGGCTTCAGTGTTGTGGGATGCGCGGCTCAGCATTATGAGCGCCCGCTAGCCAGCGCAAACACGCCAGGAGCCGGAAAAACCCGCAGGTTGGCGAGCGCGAGATATACGAGATATGTACCGCAACGCAATGGCGGACCCCGGTCTTCATTTTGGTCCGTTTGGTCTCGGAACTTGCATTTGCTGGCGTTGCGCTGGAAACCGCCCGATCCGAGCCTTTCGGGAGTCGGCTCGGACGCGCCCGTTCGATCCAAAAGTGCAATTATAGCAATCGAGAGGAGACTTTGGGAACTTTGGGAACTTTTCCAAGATAAAAACTAATGAATGTGGACCATCGGGCCGTACGTTAATGTGTGCGGTGTCTCTTTAAATGGCTGGCTCGGCTCCAAAGCTGGGAAATACCGCCGCGAACCGGAAAGGTGCCTGCCGCCAACAATGACAAAAAAGAGACGGACGGACACAAGGCAATCGCCATTCAAAAACTACTGGAGGCAATACATGATAGATATTGAAAAAATATAGACTTTTTTTAGGGGTCATAAGTCTTTTTCCCAAAAAACCGTATAAGCCCGTTTTGAAATATTGCAGAATTAGGACGACTGCTCATAGCGAGCGAAGAAACGAGCGGTCGCCACCTTTGCCCCCGAAAATGATCCCGAAAAGGCGAAGCTAGCCGCGCGCTTAGCTTCTCTCGTCGCATTATGTTCACGCTTTGATCCCTAACACCCAAATATGCACGCACGCACACGCACACACATGCACCCCCCCCCCCCGCAGTTATGCCTTTGACTCCAATTTCCCCGGCAGCCTCTCTATGCTATGCTAATGCCGGCGGCTCCCATTCAATCCGTCTCTGGAGAGGCTCGGCCGGCGAATTAGCTCGGCGGAAGCGTTGCTTCCCGCCACACGTAATCCCCCCGGGCTTCGCCGCCGCCCTCCTGCCCCCGCCCCCCCCCCCCCCCCCCCCCCCCCCACCCCCGCGATTAAATGCGATTTCAATGATAGCCGAGGACAGCTTAGCCTGCGACCTTGCGTTTACGTATTTACATTTGATGGCCAGGCTCTCATAGCGTAGAAATGTCCAAAAAAAAAAGATGGAGATTTGTGGAAGTAATACGCTGCATCTCGGAATTGTTTTCTCTGGAAAAACAAAACGTTGTCATTTTACAAGAATAAAGTCCTATTTTCCCCATTGAGAAAAATGGTGAAATTGATTCAATTAAAATCCGATTTAGTCAGGACATTTTTCTGGGAATTTTCTGAACTTTATGAGATGAACTCTAATTTTATCGGGACATTTTAAAATATAATAATAATAATAATACATTAATTTAAGGAAGAAAATGTGGAAAAAGGGGAAGAAAAGTTGTAATCTTATGACAGAGTAGTACTGGGAGTCCTGGGAAAATAGGCATATTTGAAGGGTATTTTTTTTTTCTCCCCCTGAAAAGAATTTTTCAGGAATAAAGTCATAGCAAAAAAAAATGCAACATCAAAGTTGTATTTTTAGAGATTTTTGGGAGGGTAATCTTACGAGAATACAGTCATTTTTTGGGTTTGTTTTGGGGGGGTGCTGCAATATAAGAGATTAAAGTCAGACTTGTCGGAGGAAAATGTCTTAATTTTATGAGATAGAAATCAAGTTTTGGTGGTAAAACGTCACAATTTTACGAGAGTAAAATCTCACATAACCAGGGGGGGAAAAAGCCACGTTTTATAAAAAGATATTCCTTTTTTTGGAGGAAATACAAGTTAGAATTTCAACATTTCTAAGAATAAATTAACATTTTTGAGAAACAAAAAGAGATACATTTTTCAGGGAAAACGTTGGAATTTTACAACCAAACCCAAAAAAAAGTCATCATCTTCAAAAGTCATATTGGCAATTTTGTTTTCCAGAAGAAAGTTGTATTTGAAGTCATGCCATGTTGAGTACATTCATATTACAAGAGTTGTAATCCTAAAGAATTCCATTTTTCCTTTATTTTTTAGAGGACAAATGTTGTAATCTTAATCGTCATATTTGTTCCTAATAAGAAAGTAAAGTTTGAAAAAAAAATGGAATCTTGTGAAGGAAAATGTGCATTTTTGAGATGAACGACTGAACGACTCATTTTATGAGCGCGTGATAGCGAGCGCTGTTCTCGGCAGCTCATGGTTTGACCCGCTCACGTTGCTACGGTAACCAGCAAAGGGTTCCCATTTTGTGGGCGTACCTAATGCGAAACAAGTCGTAGAAAGCCGACAAATATTTACACGGCGGCGTCCTTGCAATAAAAAGGGGCGATGCAAGCAGAGCCGCCGTGATTGATTCCGCCTCGGAAGCGGCTTGACACTTATTAGGAGGAATAACTCTTTTTTGAACGATGTCACGGCGCGTCATAAAACCGCGCTCGTTGTCATTATCAAACACGCAGCGTTGATTCTTGGCTTTGTGTGTGCGCGCGCGCGCGCGGGAACTTGATCAGCGTCCTCCGCCCGTCCGCCGTGAACTCCGACCTCTCCGCTTTGTCGGCGGCCTCTTCCCGGGCGACGGGCCGTTCATTTGCATGGCTTTTCTTTGCGTTTTGACATTCTTGCTGGTGATTCGTCACCTTTGACACCTTCTCAGATTTGTTGACACGAATCGTTTTCCGCGCAACATCAAATGATTGGTGCTGTTTTTTCCCCCAGCATTCTGTGTATATCGTATTCCGTCATGTTTAGCTGTCATGGCACGACTGATAGTGTTATCCCGCTATTTATTGTATTATATATTACACGGTTCGTGTTTTTGGCTACATAAAGTGTACAAGCCTTCCGACTGCTTTTCTTTGGAAGACATTTTCACATTGGCTTCTCCTGCGTGCAGAGCGTCAGTGGGCGTACTCAGCAACAACTTTTTTTTAAATTTTTTGGGGAAATGGCACTTTCCAGGCATTGTGTCATAAATAAGTGCCCATCGACCCTGGCTAAACTTAGCTCCGCCCCCAAACGAGTTGCATCGGTTCGACGTACCACCTTGGCCTCCTTTACTATTTACGTCTGTTCCGGGCTATGCGGCGGATGCGGAAGACGGGAATGGAGGCACGTCCCGATACGCTTCCGACACGATTCTGGCAGATGCCCACATTGATCTGATACCATATCGACTGCTCGTAGCTGACATTTTAGGCCCATCCCCGATAAAACACGATACTCGTTTCAAATATCGAATATCGGATCGGGACGGCCCGACGGGAGTAAGAGATATTTCTGTATTAGCGCAGCTGAGGCCTTTCCGCTCGTTCCGTTGGCGTCGTACCAAGAAGAAAGCCCACTCGCGCTTTTCTAACACATCACATGATCACGCCTACAGCTGCCCGCTTACTTCGTCCAGCTCTCGCTGCTCAGAGCGTTGCGTTCGGGGGCCCACACACACGGTGTTCACACCGACGCAGCCGAGACACGGCGCGTGTGCGTGTTGCGAGCGAAACGCCCGGACGTGAACGGTTGCGACAAGTCGGAAGATGAAGGCGGGTGACCCCCGCCCCCGAGGTTTTTAGCAGGCTAACTCGGAGCTGCGAGGTGTCGCTCAACCGATGTCGCTTTGGATGAAGTTCAAACAAAGACGTACAGACGCTCGCGTCCGCGTTCCTTTTTTCTTCCCCCCCCACCGACTCACACAAGAAACTGATTCTAATCAACACTTCTCAGCTCAATGAGCATGACGCTGTCACTGAATCGTAAACGAGCCTTGTTCTTGTTCGCAATCGCGTCACGACTTCACACGTTCGGACGACAACTGACTACAGATTTGCTGCTGCAAATAAAAGTTCCTTTTGGTTTGGTGAACGATGGGTCCGCGTATCGGTAGGTTACTTGGATGGCTACGTATGGCCATATGGACGGGTGGGATGATGATGATGATGGGTAAGTTGAATGGATGCTTTTCAGGACGGACGGATGTTTGAGTAGGCGGCATGGACCGACGGTTGGATGGTGGGTGGACGGCTTGATGGCAAGCTAGGTTAGTAGGGTGTGTGGTATGTATTTATCACATGGATGGATGCTAGATTGACAGGTTAGTTATTTGGCTGGATGGATGGAGGGAGGGATGGTTTAGTTTAATGGCTTGATTGGATCATGATGAATGGTTGGATGACTGGTGGCTTAGTCAGTCGCAAGTATTTAGGGATATATGAATGGATAGTTGGATGGTTAGGTTAGTAAATTGGACGATACGTTAGCAGACGGGCAGGTTAGGTTGATGATGGATGGATGGATGGATGGCTCAGTCGTATGCATTTGGTAATGTAAGAATGATGAATCAATGAACCTATGGATGGATGGATGGGTAAATGAGCCGGACACAGTACAGGATATGGATACGCCAGTTGTATGCATCGAGGGACACGAATGGATGGTTAGGTCGGTATGTCGGAGATTCGCGCATTGGACGGCCGGACGGACGCAAAGGTTAGCGGAACGCATTCATTGATGGATGAGTTGGCCAGATGATGTTAGCTATATATGTATTTCTGGCTGTGCCGTTTGATTGATGGCTGGTAATATGAAGCCAAAGCATATCGAAGCTTTGGCAAAGTCAATGCTTTACGACAGCCAATAGCGCTTCGGGATTGAAGAGCGCCGTCTTGTGACTCCACGCGTTTTACAGTCGGTGTGTTAAGCAGCCGGCGCGTCTCCGTTAGACGAGCGCCGATAAAGATTCCTCCTCTCGGCTTCGTCTCGTCCAACAAAAAAAGCGCCACCGATGTCCGGAGTGCGCGGCGGCCATGATAACGAATCTGGCCGCGCTTGCTCGTAATCAGCGTGAAGACAGAATGAGCGCTTCGGTCTCTCTGGCTGCCAGCGATGCCATCCTTTCCACAGCACACGGCCAAAAGTGCGGATTATTTCCACTCGTACGCTTTATTTCGACTGTGATTCTGATTAATAGCTGACAGGAGGAGCGATCGTATTGATTGCGCGACATGACGACGTTGCACGCCCGTTCATGATTGGAGTGTGCGGCGGGCTTTGACTTTTGGGATTCTTTGCACTCGTACTCTTCGTTACGATTGCGCAAGGACGCAATTACCATGAAGAAATGGGAGGCGGAGGGATCGTCGCGCTTGATGAGCGATTGTATTGATGATCCGACACGTCTGTGCTGCACGACCATAAACATATGTGACAGAGTGTACCGTGGGCTTTCACCATTAACATCATTTTTAGTTCTTGTATGATTTTATTGTTTTGTGCTCCGTGCCGGTTGTCATGTACAGACGTTATTAAAGCAGAGTTCCCCATGTCGTCACGTCAGCCCTTTTACAGCATGTAAGACCCACAGAATATTGTGTTGTGCCATAATAAAAGCATTGAATCTAGCAAAAGAAAGACCAGACTTTCTTTCACCATCTTTAATAATCAGCAGTTTTAAGGTGAAAACTAAGAATTGATTTATAGATGTATAACTAAGAAATGTGCCGTGAGAGACGGTGACTCACAGCGTGGCTCGAGTTGAACGTCGGTGGCTTTTTTTACATGGTGTCAAACTACATGCTGTGTTCGAGTGCGAAGTACCGAAACGTGTCCGACTTCCAGCATTAGCATCTAGCACTAGCAATGTTAGCATTTCTCTACCTCCTTCTACTCAAAAGCTGTGCTGATCTCAAATTCAAAGCAATGCAACGCCGCCATCTACAGGGATCTGTTTGTCATTACAGTGGTTTACAAACCTGAATTTCGCAGACAAGCTGGCGGAGACCCTTTTCCACGAGCGCCCGTCGAAAAAAGTACTTGACGAATATATTCGTCGGTGGCAGAAACCCATTGGATTCTAATTGACGAGTATAAACGTCCATGGCAGTGAATGAGTTGATTTTACGACACGACGACATTGCACACCCATGCTTGAGCAGGCGCACTTTGGGCTTTGACTTTGCCAATTAATTGAAGTCATTCTAGTTATTAATTGGACCACGGAACCTCTGGACTGATTGAAGTGTTTTTAATTTGAGCCTTTGCTCCTTCCGGATAGAAAGAAAGTGTGGCGGTTTTCTGGTGGTTGTCAGTCATCGAGTAATTCACATTCGCAATCAGAAGTTCATCAAACAGAATGTTGGATGCGAAATAGAGCTTGGGATTCATCACCTTTGGAAAAAAAAATATATATATATATATATAATATATATATATATATATATATATAATAATATATATATATATATTATTATTATTTCTTCCTTCCTTCCTCTTGGTGGCTTTAATGTGCTCGGGCTCATTGCACATTCCGTCTGATGTGCTGATGAGATGTTCCGGGCATTGTTGAGGTGTTTGCACAAGTGAGAAGGACGCTTTTATTTGAATGCTCACGCTAGTCCGCAGCTAATTTGCCACAGACGCATTTAGCCGTGCCACCCACTCCCCCGCCCAAAACGGAGGCGCTTGCCATTCGCTTCACATCTGCAAGCTAATTAGAGCTCCATTGTGTCAGTTGGCATCATTTCTGTGTCCGGGTCACTCTCAGTTGCAGAGCCTGGCACCTGGCGAAGGACACGACGCGCTCCGCTCTCTAAGCCGGCCGGCCGGCTGCAATTGCGCTTTAGGTTTTGTTTGTGGCGAACGCACACACCGGAACCAATAGAGTGCCCGGGAAGCTAACAGTGAAGGAAATGTGGAGTTTCCCCACTTTGCAAGAGACTTTCTTGGAAGACTCCTACAAGAGAGACTCCTGTTGGTGGGAATTGGGGCTCTTCACACAGTGGAGCGCAGTGGTCAATTAATGAATTGTTGAGCCTTCTATTGACCGTGTGGAATTGATTGTGGATTAGTTCCAAGAAAACAGGCCTTCCCACATGGTTCCCACACAGTTGAAATCTTGCAGCGGACCGCTTCGGTCTCAATAAGACGAAGAACTGAGTCCGTTTAGTTCCTTTGCGTGATGTGCTAATTCGCGGGGCGTTATTCGGGAAGCCAAACCCCCGTTTATCGCAGGAGATATGTTCCAGACCCACCCGGGATATGGAAAAAAAAAAGAGACACTGTCAAACTTAGTTGATAGTTTTACCCCTTCAACGTGCTCTAAACACAATTCAACTTATTAAAAGCGTTTTTAAGTGTTCCTGTTTTCACTCTCCTGCTGTCAAGGAATGGGAGACTATCAGATAGCATCCAAAAGGAAATGAAAACTCTCTCGCTCGCACAGTTCTGCAAATAAGAGGCGAAGAAGTTGAGGTTTATTTAAACACCAAACATTTCAACCAAATCATATGCTAACAGTATACAGCGTACAAACGTAATGCCGTCTTCATGAAAAGCGCCGTAGATGGGCTAAAGGGAATTAGCATAGATGTTAGGATAATTATCAACCTTCAAACTATGCATCACCATCCGGTAGCACTCAGCTGTGAACTGTAATTCTGTCAAAACGTTCGCTTGAAGGTCCCACCCACATTTTGGCTATTTAGACCTCCACAGAGTGACTCACTAACATGGACTTAGTATAAAAGTGTCAAAACTCCTTGGTTTTGTCATACAAGTGTCCAGAAAAGCCCCCACTGAGAGCTACTTCTGTTTGACCCAGTTTCGTAGCCACTTTGTCCATACTTGGCGAAGACCTCTCCCCCTTTTCTCTGATTGGTTGCCTCCATGGAGAAGACCCACTTTTGTGAAAAATCAGAAAAGTTGAAAAGTCGAGTACGTCGTAATTGGTGCCTGTGCGGGATCCGACCTTACTGTGGGTTTGGACTTTATGACCTTATTTGTACAGAGTGACTCAAAAGTAACTCCCTGTCTTGAAATACTTGAAAGATTATTGTATTTTGTTTTGGTCTCAAATGTTCTGTTTTTGTTCATTAATGTATGCATTTCAGAAATGGATTGTTAGCGTTTAGTGTGAGGTTTTATTTCAAATTCCATACAGGTACAAAACATCTATTTGTTCGGAGCAAATAAATGGAGCTACAGGTGCGAAAGTAGCCTTGATTGAGAGAGGATAAATGTCTCCATTTATTACGTCACCTGAGAAAAATTGTGGAACATTGCTTTTCTCCCCTTCTTCAATAAGACTTGTTTTGCTTGTAAGTGCTACGCTACTGCAGCTGATGACAACGTGCACAGTAACGTGGATGCGGCAAAGAAATGAAATAGTCAAGGAGGGAAAACAAGACATTACAGTTGTTTTCCTGCATTTGGGCTTCCTACTGATGTTTGACTTGACTACTCTTTGAAAGCCAAACACGACAAGAGATGAATGCCGCAAGAGCGTGCGTGTGTGTCTGTGCGCGCGCGCGCGTGCGTGCGTGTTCCGACAGTGCCGCGAGAGCTGTGTGTCCCAAAAAAAAAAAAAAAAGCCCAGCCCTTGAGCCGGCCGCGGAAGGCACTTTGAGCCTTCCGAGGCTTGGAATCGGCCCGAGGACGGAGTGAGTCATCTCCCACGGGGACATCACCCGAGCTCAGACGCGAGCCAAATCCCGCCCAAAATATGAACGGAAATGGAAACGAACCCGTCGTTACTCGTGAGAGCACTGCGGACCTTTGAGAAGGAGCGGGGGAGGCGGGATAGAAGCGATCTTCAAGGGAGTGACTGCCATGGCAACCGAGATTGAGGCCACGGAAACGATCAAACTGTGCCAGACAACAGAGTGAGCATCTGTCACATCAAAAATACGCGACGACTTCAAGTGCGGATTGATTTCATTCAGAAAACAAACAAACCAAAAGAAGAATAACCCGAGAATTTCGGAAAAAGAAACGAGTAATTCTTTATCGTCTCACAGATCGGCAGGTTGCCTCACGGTCGCCACGTGACCATCTTGAAGTATCCTCGAGCAAAATGCGGAACCTCCACAGTCGCCGTAGCGGACGGTTGAAGCACTTCCGAGTTCCTTGTTGGTAGAAAAGCGCTGCGCTGTACATTGACTCACAGGAGGAGGAGGTCAATATTTCTAAATTGCTGAACAATTGCGCATACGCGTTAAGAAGGCTCGTAACAGCACACGTATTCTTAATTGGACTTTTTGCTACGGACAGGAAGCATCACAGCATGGTTTGCTAGCCACGCCCACTCCGTAAACAAACACCGTGCGGCTCAGCTTCCGGCCGCCGGTACACTCTTGGCAGTCCGTCAGACGTGTTAACTCGTCGGAAACGTAATTTAGTGAAGAATTTACCGCACGCAGACTTCATTTTGGAGGTCATGAAATCTGTTCCTGTTTTTGCGACGTTGAAATACAACGTACGTGGAACTACGTACGTAGTTTGTGCGTCGTGATTTTTGCACTCAACTCGGCCCAAAACAAACTATTTTGACTTGATTGTTGTTTCACTTTGACTTTGAATTTTGCTCCGCCTTGTTGACTCGATCGCCCTTGAAAAAGAGACCTCGGTCTCGATGGGTTTTTGTTTTCAGGTTAAACAAAGATTTGGATTGACTGAAGGATGCTTGGGCATTGTCATGTTGGCAAATATGCAGCCATCAAACAAGACGGTCCCTCAGGCAACGTTTGTCCGATAATGGACAAAAAATGGATTCGGCCTACCCAAAGACCGCCCGAGGTCATTAGAAGATCTGTATCACTGTTATGGAAATGGATTAAAGGTTGGAAAAAAATCAAGAAATCACCACGGAGGCGTCCTTTTCGCAAGACAGATGGCAACTGTTAGCGCTGCCGTCCTAGCGGCGGCACCTCCTGCTTTGACCTCCTCCCCTCCGCCACATGGCCCAGGCCCGCGCGGCCTCCAAAGCGACAGCCCGGTTCCGCCTCGAGGAACCGCGCGACATCGCGACGGCGTTTTCGGCTCGACTGGGCCCGGCGGGGACGGGTCGGGCAGATGACGAGCGGCGGGACACGGAGAGGAAGAACAAACGCGTCCGCGACGTTAGCGTCGAACAGATTGAAAGGGGGATCGGATTCCTGACCTCGGACCCTCGCATACAGAGTCCTCCCGCAGGGCTTCAATTCAGACGCTGGCAAGTAAAGTGATGGCCGTTAACACCTTTTAACAGCAGTCGGTCCAAACGGACCGCAACGTTCCACACTTTCTAACACGTATAACACCTAGAATACGGTTTACGCCTTTTGATGACATATAGGTCAGATGAGCGCAACCTGAGCGTCCGGCCTGCGCTCGTATCGGATACATATCAAATGTGCATCCGCATACGAGACAGGCCTGGGTCGGTCGGGTTTGAGAGGGGGGGGGGGAAATAAAATAAATAATTCTGAATTCTACTGTTCACATTGACGTGAAAAAAATCTGACATGTGACAAGTTTTGGCAAATGAAAATAATAATAAAAGGGAAAGTGGACCAGCAGGGCGGCTCGGTCATTTCTCGCTCGCATCTGCCGGCCACCGTGCTGCTTTGTTGCGTCACAGACACTTTCGACGTCTTTATCATTAAAACGTCGTACGCCGCCAGCGATGAATCTTTGGAAAGGCAGAATGTTCCCGGTGCTGTCTGCGTTATCAGTCGCAGTCCGGCGAGCGGGCCAGGAGGCGTTTTTCTGTACGAGATATTCTTTGAGATAAAAAGGAGATCACGGCAGCTCTGCTTCATCTTGAGCGATGGTGAAAATGAAAGCGCGACGGTCCATCAAGCCGCCTAAGAGCTGCAAACAAGACCCCCGGGGGGGGGGGGGGGGGGGGAGGAGAAGATGGCCGGATCGTTTGTTTGCCGGGGGGACACGAGGCATCATCGCGAGCGGACGACGTATCGAGGAGGGCGGCCATTTTGGCCGGCGTTCAAGACCGCGCGACTGGGCTCAGCTGCAGGCTTTGAGCCCTCGCCAGGGAAAAGACATCCAGTTCTTGTGGCCGTGCCAAGCGAAGGGACACTG
Organism: Phyllopteryx taeniolatus; assembly: GCF_024500385.1. Taxonomy (NCBI): domain Eukaryota; kingdom Metazoa; phylum Chordata; class Actinopteri; order Syngnathiformes; family Syngnathidae; genus Phyllopteryx; species Phyllopteryx taeniolatus. Next base: position 27,808,931 of record NC_084511.1, on the reverse strand, counting down.
CCCACGTCACCGCGGGTTATTTTAGGGAGCAAAAGCAACTAAGTGAACGATATAGAACCTTATTGTTCAGCTGAAATACCAATCCAAATGATTTGGAATGTTCTTTTTCAGAACGAGAACAAGAATCTGAACGATTTCGAATTCGGGCTGCTGCGAACAAATAATCTTGGAATCAATATTTCCACCAATTAAATGGTATAAAAATCGATTAGTCATTATTAGACCAACAAAATGTGCACATGAGGTGCAGGTATTATTTCTGTCCACTTGGGGTCGCGATCCTCACGTTCCGCACTGTGCGGCGGGGCCCGGCCTTGGCGAGTGACGTGGGAGTCGGCTGTTGGTCTGTTAACTTGCTAACCGTTAACCAGTCTGCGTGTTGACTGTTGTGTGACTGGCTGTCAACATTTGACTCTCAACCTTAGGGAATCCGTATAACCGATACGATATTCAATCCAATCACGCTCGACTGCAGTTTTGGCCACGGGGTTGGTCCCCACAAAGCCGCGACACGGTTTTTCCCCCCCCCCCTCCGATCCGTTCATCGACGCAGCCGGCGCTGCATAATGCAGGTGCGAATATTCAGCGCAAACACGATGACTCATCCCGGCAGAGCCGCCGCAGAGGCGGCGAGGGGCCCCGTCTGCGCTGACATGAATGAGCGTCTGTCAATCTGCCGCTGCGGTTTGTTTGTGTCTACCGTAGCGAGGCCCTTGCCCAAATACTCTTTTTTTTTGGAAAAGATGCACAATTATTCCGAAAAGCTGCTTCTGTGCTCTCTTTCACACTGAGACCCTGCATAATTAAATGCATCAGAGCTGTCATGGAAGCATTTATCCCCAAAAATAACAATGACACTTTGACTGGCCATACGCACATTTGGTTTATTGCCAGGTACAAGTATTGAGGACAATACCACAAGATTTAAGATCATTTCATATCATAAACGAAAACATTTAAACACCTTTGTTTTTTCTACAATATTTTATTGTAACAAACAAAGGATCATTCAATCCAATTCCCGATTTTCATCAGTTTTCCCCTTCGCTTTGAGAAAACGCAAAGGACAATGATTCTTCAAAACAAGTTTGACTTTCGGTGATTTTTTTTCCCTTCTGGGATTTGCTTAATGTGAAAATAAGTGCTTTGTCTTCGGGGGGGAAAACAGTTTAGTCAAAACATGTCACGTACCATATAAACCCGATCCTTTTGATAAATGAACATTCAAATGTTCAACAATTTGACATCAGCCGTCAATCTCCAAGGCTCGACAGGCCGCGGGGCTCGCACCACACGAACAGTTCTGTTTTCATATTTGTAAAGAGCATAACGCAAGTGAACCCTTGGATTTAATAACTGGTTGACCCTTGACCTTTGGCAGCCATAACCTCCACCAAAGGTTTCCTGTAGTTGCAGATCAGACGTACACGACGATCAGGATGAATGTTGGACCGTTCCTCTTTACAAAACTGTTGCAGTTCAGCAAGATTCCTGCGATGTCTGGTGTAAATATCTCTCTCGATGTCATGCCAAAGCATCTCAACGGGATTGAGGTCAGGCCTTTAACTGGACCACCCCAGAACCTGTCGTTTCTTCTTTGAAGCCATCTGTGTTTTGGATCATTGTCCCGTTGCTACACCTATACTCTTTTGGGCTTCAACTGTTGGACAGATGGCCTTTAGTTCTTCTGCAAAATAGCTTGATAAACTCGTGTATTTATTTTGCCATTGATGATAGCAAACTGTCCAGGCCCTGAGGTAGCAAAGCATCCCCCCACGATGAAGAGAGAAGCTTCTCCTCATAAAAAAAAAAAAAAGAACCTGATTCTCAATTGTTTCCCCCCCCCCAAAAAAAAAACTGAGTCCAGAATAAAGACATATCAACAATGGCGTGATAATCTAACACTTCAGTTGAATTGCCACAGTTTAATTGTAGACCTGAAATGTCTACAGCCGTTACAGCCGACATTTCAGCGAAATGCTCGGTGGGACTGTTCAAAACGTTGGATGTTAAAATGTCAGCAATGACAAATTTCTACTCTTAAAAAAAGTGAAACTTCTGTTTGTGTTTTTTTTGATGAAAATAAAAGACATTTTCATCTCAATTGCAAGACGTAACGGCCTTATCAGCGGCGCATCTGTAAGGCGGCTCTTCTGATGAAACGTAGTGGCATCGTAGCGGAATAGATCACGTCACGTTTCTGAAACATTTGACCTGGAAACTTCAAAAAAAAAAAAAAAAAAAAAAAGGTAAACCGGCTACTGCAGATTCCCAAGAAATGTCGGGTGTTAAACTTCACACCCGCGTGCGGACGCGCAACCCGCCTCCGCTGCACTGCGGCAGCCGTTAAGTGATTACTCAGGCCGAGAAAAAGAATCGACCGGGGAATTCCGTTGCTGTTAATTTCACGGTTGCGACGCATTCTCAAAATGAGCGCGAGGACGAATAATAGGACTGCAAAAAAAAGTCTGCTCGCTGATGTCGTGAACGTCGGAAGACGCTCCTCGCCTACGTCGCTCGGATCGATGCCGTCGGAAGGGCGCCAGCTGCTGCTGTTGCTCGAGGATCTCCATATCGTATACGCGTGATATCTTTTTGACTTTGTTGCAAAAAAATAAACGATGACAAAGGGCTTTGACTTCGCGAATGTCAACATACCAAATGGGATCATGAATCAACAACACCTGAGAGAGCAACTGCGAATGAACACGCACTCACTGTGTCGTGTTCATGTTTGCAACTCTGTTTTTGTTTATCGCTCTTGCGCACGGTGGCGATTATGGTGAATAGTCGGCCGAAGGAGTGATCGCGCTGATCAAAACGGTGACCCGGCGTGCCGTGGAGTGGACCTTCCCGACCGGATGATTTCCTGTCTTTCTGTTTACTCCTATCCTGCAACGTTATTCCTGATAACTCAAATGAAAGGAACATTACATTTTATGACAAGTTCGAGCCGAGATTCTCGAATTTAGCCAACTGTTGTTACTTTGTTTGAATAAACTCAATGCGGACAACCCTGGAGAATACACTCTGTGTTTTAAGCATGCCATTGCCAAATTAATGAATCCCCTTTTCCGTTAGCATTCCAGTTTGTTTTTGTTGTTTTTGTAGTTTCCAATTCGCCTGTTGCAGTGGACGCATCTACTGGGACGCAAAGCCATTTTTTAATTGTGTTTTTGTTTCAACTTTGCCATCCTGCTCCTCGAGTTCACGGCAACGTCGAACAGCCGGACGTGCGCGTTGAAAGCTCAACTGCGAGGCTTACGGTGCATTTTACACGAAAGCCTAGCATCCCTCACTTTGGCAAAAACACACGGTGCATTTAACGCCTGCCTGCCAAGTCCAGTGAATTATGCATAATTGGAAAGTTCGTTCATGTGCGAGGAAGCAAGCAGGAACCAGGCTGGGCAGCTGATGATATAACAGTAATTAAAGTGCAATTCATTATATTGTCCGCCTCGTATTTCCCCTTTCACGCGTCATATTTGCACCTCACGGCCAAACATTCAAAAAAGAACCTTCCTCTTTGGCATCGGTGGCGCGGCGGCGGGCGTCCGATGTCATTAGCGTGTATCAATTCATCAGGATTAGACGGCCTCTCTTGGTTTGAAGTGGATTTGCGCCGTGTCGGCGGCCGCAAACGTGATTCTGGCGAGCCTGCAAAGTGTGAAAAATCTCCTTTGAATTCGTCGGCCGGGCCGGGCCGGGCTCGGCCGCCCGTGCGCAAACGTCGCAAGGCGGCAGGAAGCGCGTGTTATTTAAAGCCCGCGTCGCGTTATCTCAGCGCGGAGGGTATACGCGCCTTCTCGGGCGCCGCTTGGCCGAGACGGCGGAAAATTGCTGAAGGGGATAAATAACACACGGGATGTCTCATTCCCAGCGCCCTGAGCGCACATCTCCTGCTTAAATGAAATCTCACAAGGAGTGTTTGTGTTGTGCCAGGGTGACTCTATGCGCTTGCAAAAGAACTGCAGAGCATTCGGATGAGTGTCTTGAGAACGCCATTAAAGCCAGCCTGAAACGTGAGACGACTCCAGAACGGGAACAAATACAGTACGGTGGAAAACATCTTTCAGGCTAGCACCTTGTCAGTATGAGATGACACGATGATATGAACATACCTGACGGGAGATACGACACACCGCTTTCTGAGCTGCGTGCAACGCTAAGCTAGTAAAGGCGAAGTCGTCAGCGAGTGTAAAAATGTTGTGTAAAATGCCGTACAATTACGACAAGGGAACTGGGAATAAGCGTTCACGGCTCCAAATATTTTGGGGGGTGTTAAATCAAATGTTCTGTATTGAGAGCACGCGCTTTGGCATTGACCAAAAAAAAGGCAAACCTCGTGAAAACTCCAAATCAAAGTCTTTGACGGGAACCTCGCCCCTGCCGACATGGCCGCCACATATAGGCACATTGACGTAGCTAATGTGCTAACCTTGGATGTGGAGTAGTGTGAGCAAGCTAGCGAGCTCGCTAGCCACCGATCGGCTAGCTGCTGCCGTAAGCTTGTCGTTTGTGTTTGAGAGGTAGAATGTGAAAAAAGTGCTTGCTTTCATTTTCTAATTGAAAAATTGGATGTTTTATTAGCCTTCCTCATTCACCATTAACATGGAGAGAGTGCCTAAAGGGTATTCAATTGCTGTTGACTCATTATTACAACACTGGTTGACCAAATGGTGAGAAAAAACAAAAGCGCACAGCAGCATTGAGTCACACAAACGTGCTGACTGCGCAATTTCCGTCCGTCCGTCCGTCCATTCGTCCGTGCAGAAACACAAACAGCAAAGCCCGAAGCAATGTTTACTTGTTTGAGCAGACTGCTGCGGTCCACAACATCTCACAGCATGGCGCTGCTGCCCATTACGGCGCTTTAAAAAAAAGAAAAGTATATCATTTTTGATATACTCCTGCACTAGCGCGTTGCCTCCATGTTTTTGCCTTGCCGTCCTCGCCTTCGACCAAACCCCAAACGTGACCGAAAAAGAAACCAGGGACCTAAATACCAACAGATTGACGAGACAACGAGGAACACCTGGACAAGACGCGAGTGGCCGCAGAAAGCCGATTGGCCGACACGAGGTGGACGAGAACAGGTGGACGCAACAACCGAACGAGCGCACCACAAACATGGAACAAAACTAAACACAACCCAAAGCAAAACACACCGTGACAGAATCAGAAGTGAGCGTGTACACGCACATGCGGCGAAGACTCTCTGGAACTTCCACTGACAACCCAGGCTAAACTTAGCTCTCCCCCAGCATACGAAGCTCGTTTCTCAGTCACTGCGGCATACTTCCTTAACACCGATGACTCTACTACTTTCCTATTTAGACGGAAAGAGCACAAAAAACAGCAAGTAGGTGACGTTCCATAGGGAAAGAGACCGAAACACAAATCGGTTCATTCGTCAGCAGCGGGTGGCAAACATGCGGGGGGTTTACCGTACTGCACTCGGAATATCACCTATCGAAGTTTGTTTCCGGATCAAATGACTTCACTCTGGGACCTTATTTTTGGGGGAATAAGAATTCAGAAAAGATTGCGTTTACTCGGGATGTGCTGTCAGCTGCCTTTTCCTTTTTCCCGACATGCTCGGGCACGCACACGTCATTTCCCCTGGTGCCTGCAGATTTACGGTAATGGCGGCGGGGGGGAGGGAGAGATGGAGGGGGCTTAGGGCTGGTGCTGGCCAAGAAGAAAGGCCCACAGACAAGTGCGGGATGTGATACCAGCGGGATCGATGGACGGATGGAGCATGTGATGACTTAAAAGGCGAGGAAGTCAGAGGAGACAAAACATCCCCCGTTAACAGCTTATCAAGGAGCAATTTGTCCCGTTTCATCTTCCGCCAGGGGGCGATGAGGCGGGAAAAGGAGGAGCGAGGGCGTCGGGGTCGCGGAGGTTACGGACGCAGGCGGCTTTTTACGAGCACTTCTGATGTCGCCGATGACAAAGCTCGACCGGCACGGACGCCGCGGGAGCCGTGAGCGCTCTCTCGCGGACGCACGCGCGCGCACACACCGACGCGCGACACGCAAACATCCATCTTCCTGACTTGCCGATTGAATCGATTTGTCATTTGTCCACTTTTCTCACAATGAGCTATTTGGCCCGAAGCTTTACAAGTGGGAGTCTACGAGGAGGGTCCGCCACACAAGCGCATCGGATCCAATACGGTTCCGCTCCACATTCATGTTTTATGCATGCGGACGCATTGTGTCGACAACAGCGACAGGCCTTCATTAAAACCGCCGTCATTGGGGTGCCACGGCTTGAAAACCATTCACAACACGCGAAAAACTCAAAAACTTGTGACACCGCAAAACCAAATTCAGTCGTCCTCCCGACACCGGCGGCCGCAGTTGCCCCACAAACGCGCGACAAGTCCACGTAATGTCACCCAGAAAAGACAAATTCAGCCGCTCGCCATCCAATCACTTGACAGCAAAAAGGCTGACGTCGCCACGCGCACCTGCTCACACGCCAACGAAGCGTTGGATTGGTCACGAGCGCTGTCAATCGCCAAAGGCAGGTTTCGTTTCACCCGGCGACAACACACGGTGCTTCGATCTGATTGGATAACTGCTCAGGTAGAAATTCACGAGACAGGAAGCAGCCAATCTGACTGAGGCAATGTTGCCACATGATTATTGTATTTTTTACAATCATTTTACATTATTACAAAGTTCCCCAAAATTGAAGATAAATCCGGAGCCCGGATTTGAACACCGCGACCTCTGAACTGTGAGGCGGCCGTGCTAACGCCTAGAATAAAATATATTTTTTTAAATTTATATAGCACCTGTATGTAGCAGTCCTCGGACTGGAACATTTGGTAGCGGGACACACGTACAGACGGAATAAAATATATATCTTTTTTTGGTCATCAGAGCCTGAAAGAAATGTTATTTCTTTTTGACTTGAAAAAAAAGCAAGCCCACAAGCTAGAAAAAAACAAACGAGCGGCAAGGTCCCGGAAGGTGACAGGAGAAGCCTTATCGCAAACAAACATTTGCTGACTCATGCTGCACGTGCGCCACAATGTACAAATAAACAAATCAATAAATCTTACCTCCCAACGCTTGCTTCATAACGAAATTCATGCCGATGGCTTTTTATTCCCCGCCTTGTCGGAGCGATGTCACATTCAAAGGTCGCCGGCGAGCGCGGGTCCCGAGATCTGAGAGGGAAACAAAAAGATGCGCAATGGACGGATGGACGGCAACGGCACAACGCGAGCGCAGGGCGGCGAGGCCAACGGCCGACACGACGACAACGCGCGACCGCAACCGCGCGATGTCAACACGCGCCGCCGCGCAACGAGCGAGCACACTTTTGTTTGTTTTACACAGCAACCTGGACACAATTTACTAACAATTAACACATCAGCGGTACACAATGCATGTATAACCAGCACATGACAACCACACACCAGCACACAATCGCCATACAACCAGCACAAAATCGCTATATAGTTACACAAAACTAGCACACAATGTGTTCACTTTTACACACAATCTGCATCCATGCGCCACAGAACCAGTACACAACTGCCACACGCCAGCAGATACACATTTCACAGACCAACTGCACACAATGCTGAGGCACACAATTCCTTTTGAACAAATAACACACAATCACCACACACCAGCACGAAACCAGTACACATTTATGTCACACAACACCGCACCATCAGCAAACAACCTTCACACTCCAGCACACAATCCTCGCACAATTGGTTAGCTACAACCAACGCGCGACTAGCGCACTCCCAGCGCACACTGTAAACACCACCAGTGTACAATTCACTCACAAATAACCAACAATACACAAATTACACACATTTACGAATAAATATCGCACAACTTTCACATAATTTACTAGCGAATATTACACAACCATCATAAAACTGTCAGACACCAGCGTTATTACAGTACACAAAACCTACACATGACACGCAAGTATACTTTTTATACACTACCAGTGCACAATTTACTAACAAGTAACACACACTCGTCACACAATTTTACTTCAAAACACACAACTTTCACACAATTTCCTTCAAAACACGCAACCTTTACACAATTTACGGAAAAAAACACACAGCATGCACACAATAACAAAAACACACACAACCTTCACACAATTTACACAAAAAAAAAACACAACCTTCACGCGATTTACGAAACAATAACACATGACCTTCACACAATTTACTAAAAAAAACACACATCCTTCACACAAGTTCCTTAAAAAGACACAACCTTCACACAATTTACTAAACAATAACACACAACCTTCCCAAATATCAAAGCAATAAAAGCCACATCCAACCACCGCCACTACAAATACACAACCAGCATACTCAGGGCAACTTTCACAAATAACACGCCAGCATCACACAACTACCACACAGTGGCGCATTACCAGTACACAAAACCCACACACAACTCCAACCTATCACACTCCCAGTGCACTGCTTCCACACAGTGGCTAACAATTACTAACAAATAACGCACAACCATAACACATTTGACATACGGACACACAATCAAATGTGCTTGGTGTGTGTGTGTGTGCGCGTGTTTTTACCCCTTGTTAATTTTGTGTGACCTCCGCGCGTGCACACATGCGGTCAAACTTTCCCCATCCTTCCCCTCCGTAAGCTTCTTCGCCTTTTTTTTTTTCCCGGGAAATTATTCCCCTAACCACCCCCCCATCGATGTGTGCGCGCGCGCGTGCGTGCCTGCGTGGCGACGTGTGCGCGGAAAAACACCACCGCCGCGTGCGTGCGTGCGTGCGTGCACTTCGTTGTGGAAAGCAGAACGTTTCAGCACCCCGCGAGTGGACAGCTGCGCTCCGGCTCGCGCGTCGCCCACGCAACATCAGCATCGGAATCGAACGCCGATCGTGTTACCTGCGATCCGCACGGAGAGAAACACGAGGGGGGGAGAAGGAGAACTGGAAGGAGGAGGAGGAAAACAAGAAGTTGTCCTAGCAGCTCGTCGCTCGCATCGTCTGCACGAGAAGAAGGGCGAGGAAGAGTAGGAGGAGGAGGAGGAGGAGGAGGAAGAGGACGACCTTGCTGCTGCCTGCACGAGTGGGAGGAGGAGGAAGAGGAGGAAGAGGAGGTGGTGTACAGTGGAGGATGAGGCTCACACTGTGACAGGATGGAGCGCGTGAAGCACAGGAGGGGGAACGTCCCGCTAACGACCCTCCTCCTCCTCTCTCCGTCTATGCCCCCTCCCAACATGGCCGGAGAGACCCATCAATCCAGATTGATGCCCCCCCGCCCCCCCCGACACACACACACATTTTTTTGATCGCTCACTATTTTCTTCAAAAGCTTTTCCAATAATGCAAATGTATGATTGATGGGCGACATGTGGAAAGGGAACCCACCAGAAAAATCGCTCACATGTATTGCTTGATTGGCTGGTTACTTATTTTGTTGCTAGGTTAGTTAGTTAGTTAGTAGATTGGATTTTTGGCAAGTTGGTTATATCTTAAGTGGGTTGGTTGTCAATTTAGTCAGCTGGAAGTTTAATGAGCGGATTTACTTGTTGGATTACTGCAAAGACTGCGTTTGATGTACATTCAGGTGTGAAATTCTTGCCCCGCTGCCAGGTGAAGTCTGGAAGCGCTTTGGCGTCAGAGGACGGGAGTCCAAGTCCAGCATTGAACAACAACAACAAAAGAAAACGCAGACATGCTAACTGGGTACTGCCAAGGAAAAGATTTCGAAGGTAAGTTATATTCAACATTCTCCATACTGTTAATGTCATTTGAACCTTATTGGGTGTTTAAAAACAACAACAACAACAACAACACACTACCCCACATTGTACAACTGAAAGTCCCGACTTCAGGAAAACAAGACATTATGATGAATAATAGTAATAAACAATGCAAAGTAGTAGACGTATTAATAGACGCATCATCATCATCATCATCATCATCATCTCCCGCAAGTCATTTTTTCAAATGTACATCCGCACAGCTGGAGTAAACGACCACGGAGAGAAAAGTCATTCACACGCGAGCGACGCGACAAGTGCTCCTCACTCCGCGTCAAGCTTACGGAGAAACAGTCGCAAGCAAACGTCAGGCTAATGCGAGCAAATTGTCGAGAGAGGGCCATTGACGGAGCGTCTCCGACAGAGTGGGGTGGAGTGGGGGCAGGACACGATGAGATTATTTGACTTTTTTGTTACTTGGCTTTTTCTATAGAATCACTGTTAGTAGGCAGTATCCTATTTGTAATTTTATAAATAAAAACATATGACAATAAATACCGTCAAACTGGCGAACAGACAATTTCTCAATGGACAGTTTTGTTATTGTGAGCATATAATAGCATTGTGGAGGTACACAAATGTCAATAAAACATTGGATGGGCAGGGATAGAAGTGTCCGGTAATGCAATATATGATTTCAAGATGTCTTTTTCACACACACACACATAAAAAGATGTGGGAAAATACACAAAAACTATTAAAACCTGTCGAGAAGCACTCAGCCGGCAAGAAAGACTTTTAAGTTTGCGGACATTATATTGGGTACAGCTGTGCACTTGAAATGGGGGCCTGCGATCTAATCATCTAATAATAATCATCATAATCTTTTGATTATTGCGTCAGTCAGGAGGAGCATATGCCTTGATAAAATGATCACCTCCTCCTCCATCATCATCATCACCTTGTGAGCAAACCTGACCACCTGTCAAGTGTGGAGTCGTGTTGTGTTCTTCTCGCTCCTGGCCTCCTCCTCTTCCTCCTGCAAGGACAGACGCAGTCAGCGGAACACAGGACATGTGACAGACCCGCGGGTGCTGCTCATGAAGAACAAGAACCGTAGGAAGCTTTCGGCTCTCGAAGGCCATCAAGAGAAGGCCGACGAGGCTCCCGGCCGCTGACGAAGCGGACAGTACGGCTCCCGTGTTGACGGACGTCTCGTCTCCCGCGTAGAAAGTCAAAATAATTACACCGAACGACACGGCGGCCATTTTATTTTGGAAAAATATCAAAGACAATGTTGCCTTCAATGAAACTAATATGTTTTTATAAACACCGACGACTAAATTGAACTTAATGCATTATGGCTGGGGGGGGGGGGATATTTAAAAAAATTAAATAAAAAAAAATTCTAATGAAAATAAGTCGACTTGAAATATAGGTTGACAAAATGTCTGCCTGCAAGCTAACCAAAGCTAGTATAATTGTCTTCCTTAAATGGGTTCATTGATAGGTATATATTCATTTCATATTTGTTCTTTGAACTCTTTATCTCATTAAATCACATATTACTCTATGTATTATAAATCATACAAAAACAGTGAAATACAAATGTTGTACACACTTTCATCTTTAAAATGTATTTGATTAAACACGGCAAACAATCGAAATTCAAGAAATTTAAACAAATGATGATATTATTATTAAAAGAAAGTACAGTATTTGACATATTTTCCACACACGTTTCAACTCCATCTTCCCCCGACCACGTGTGACCTGGCCCATCCGTCCGTTTGAAGAATGAGATGTTGCTCTGGAACACAAATGTTTGCCCACACCCGCTTAACCACGACAATAATGCTCGCGTTTCAAGCCCCTCCTCTTTCGCCCCCCCCGACCAAAAAGCCACACAGGCCGCATTCAAGGGTTCTATTAATACAAAACGAGGGCCCGTGCGTACATTACTTTGCCGCTGTGTTCCAGAATGATCCTTTTAATTCAACTGGCTCGGGGACAAACGGGTCCGCATGAATCACTCATGAGCCGACTTGTTATTTGGCGCCGAGGGGGATGTTTCCAAAGAAAAAAAACTAAACATTCTTTTATGACTTCTCCTGTGTCTGCGCATTACAAATGAAGAAGAAATGAGGATGAGCGTTGTCGAAATGAGCTTTGCGCGAGTGTGAACATACACAACAGCTTTGACCTCGTGGAGGTTAAATACTGGAATCGCAACCCCTCGATTTGGCTGAAAATTACTTCGACTGTGTATGGATGTTTGTACTTTTTAAAAGGGCAAGGGGGAACCATAAGTGAACCCAAAGTGTGCACATGTATCTTTTGTCTTATTTCTTATCTTATTGCGCATCCAACAACATTGCGGCTCTGGTGAACTTTTGGCTTTGACCCGATCACGGTCCCAAATAGTTGGGACTGACTTCTGCTTCATCTGCTTTATTCTTGTAACATTCCGAATGCTTTATTACTATTGCTACTTTATTTGTAGTCACCAGCAGGAGTGTGAACGACGAAATCAGTGAGAGCGTTTTTGTCGTGAGTGAGAGAGCGAATCAAACATTTATGAGCGAGCGTTGTCGCAATATTCAGTGGTTTGTGCGTGAGCGCTAATAATGACGTCCCCTCGTAATATGCTGTGCTTATTATTTTCATCCATATTTCATAAACAGTAAACGTGTCGCGGTCCTCCTCCTTCGGCGGCCGGTCCCCACGAGGCCTCGGGGCGACCACTTGCGCCGCTTTGAGACCTGCAGGCCGGATGCGCCGCAATTAGAAAACAAGTCAAACAAAATGAGCACTTGACACTGCGAGCCGACGTCAGATCATTAAGCTCTTTGAGTTCATTCTGTGTGCGCGTGCGGTCATTTCATTTCAAAATTGTTGGTTTTGCACTTATGACAGTGAATAAAGTTGACGCCATATAATGTTAAATATCTCTAAATATACTGTACAATCAACTTTTATATTTTCTTGATTTCACGGGATCAAGCGGGTGAAGATCAAATTAGCATAACGACACGTCTTCAATATCCTATAGATGTTGTTTGTACACATCGGTGTGTTTTTTGGGGGCAATTTGACCCCAGGCGCTTTTTTATAAGAAACGCATGAGAATTATCAATATTATACACGAGGTTATATGTTGCTTTATGATGTTGGCACTATTCATGATAAATGAAACAGTTTTTTTTCATTGAAAATGTTTTAGATACGCGTCACTGATGCTATCGTGCTACATTCGACTGACTTGTGCGCGGCTTGCGTGGGTTCGGTTCCCACTCCTGACTGGCGTCAAACTCTTTTTTGCCACTTTACGCTTTCTCTCGGGGGGCCGGTTTAAAAAACAAAAAAAATATATGATCACCTCATATTATTGCATATACACCAAGAAATTGGTGTATAACTATTATTGAAATCGCAAGCCAGACACCTAGCGGTGAGGGTCTGAAGTGCACTTCCATGCAACATAGTAAATCATTGCAAACGATCGTGTGGATCCCCAAGTTACAGTTCGACAGTTTGAGACACAGACTTCAAGCATCGCCGGTACAACGAGAGCCCGATGATTCCCGCTGATGTGAAATTTTCCGTGACGGAACCGGAAGACCTCCACCGAGGTCATGACATCGTAATCAAAAGAGCCCCACGAGGACCGCGTGGTTGACGAAACCACCCGCCCCCGCTGCGGAAAGCTGTTTATCAATACGATCGATCGTCATAAATGCTGGCGTTCACCTGGCGTGCCTGGAAGGCACTTAACGTGAATTAGTATTGACCGCTGCCCTTCATCAACAGTCATCTGAGAGGCCAACAGTGGAGGAGGAGGAGGAGGAGGAGGAAGAGGGATGGAAAGAGTCAACGTCAAGGTCTGCTCAAGCTGACATATTGTGGCGGAAAAAAGAAAAAAAACGGCACAGCGCAAAATGCAAGCATTGTGACCTACTGATTAACAATAGCGTGCTAACAGCATCGTGCTTATTTCCTTGTGTGTGGCATAATAAAGCAATTGGCGCTTCCTGTATGGAGCCGCCATGCTGTTATTAAGGCGCTCGCGCTCGCGCCGTGGTGTCGCTGCTGCTCGGAAAAAAAGAGATCGCGACTTCATTCGCGCAAACGCTCAAGACAGTTGTTTGCCTTTCAAAGTGTGAGCCCATGTAATTGCTGAAATGACACGTTAATAACAACAAGTCTAACTCGGGTTATAAGATAGCCGAGTAACTCAGCAAAATAATCCACCAAATGAATAACAAAATAAATAAGTGAAACAAAAACAACAACCAAGAGTCTCGAATGAAGCGAATGTAAACCTAGAACGGAGATAATAGAATCGTAACACACGTCAAAGACATTTTAGAGTCATCGTTGAAATGTTTTGGGGAATATCGGTTTGCTGATGAGGACTCCAGCTTCTCATGGACAATTCCAAATGTGAAACAAAGCTAACGTATGTATCATTGTCACAACTGAAGTTGAAAACAAATGTTTCCCGTCCACGCGCTACAGATCCATTCAGTCGGCGGACCACCCAAGTCCGCTTCTTATCACGCAAACGGTCGTTTGGGCCTCGCCGCGGTCGTCGCGAAGTCGCACCGCCGTGTCCGCGGGCGTCAGGCGGCTTTTGTTCGGCAGCCGGCGGACTCCGTTACGCCTCCGTCACGATGAGTGAATGAACCGGAATGTTATGACTACGAACAATTGTATGGTGCAACATTTACTGCATATTTACGTCACTAGCGCGACGAAGAGACCTCCACCAAGGCCGTAAAAAAAAAAATAAATAAAAAAAAACATTAAACCTGAAGAAAAAAAATAAATCACAAATTCAAATATGTAAAACACAAAATCATTTGTTTTTAAACATAACTAGCACAGCTCAGATCTCAAGCAAGGCCAGAAAAATCCAATTTTCTCTTTGACGAGGTGTTCGTGCCACGAATTGGAAACGTTCCGAAACGTGTTGATGGTGTGTCGTTGACGATGTGCACATCGCGTTGAGCGTTTCCTGCACGTCTTTGGCACGTCTTTGGATGTGTTCTGTCATAATATCCTGACTTAAGATTGTATTTGTCCGACTAGAGTATTCACTGACTATTTAGAAACAAACGGCATCACTCATCTTTGCCACATGAAAAGAAACAACAGCACCGTCCTTTGGCATCCTTCCACTGGGGTACCGAGGGAGAAAAAGATGCAGCGATACGTCAAAAGAAAAGAACGAGCACGGTTGGCGCGTCGTGACGGAGACTAGCAAGAGGGTTGTGTTTTATGTTGGTCCCATGCAGAATCCAGCAACAGCCTCAGTTCCCTCATCGGCAGTAAAACAGGCCAACATTCTCGTGTCAGCGGGTAGGCTGGGGCAAGAGGTTCTTTGCGTACGAGGTGGCATTTGAACCAAATGCGCGAGTTGAGATTTAAACATTTCTACGCAGGTCGCCCCTCTCAAACCTGCCGACTCCTTTCTAGCTAGTTTTTTGTTTTTGTTTTCTAGCCCCCGTACAAAACCTACTTTTTGGTACTTGCAAAAGATTGAACCTGCTCCCAAATGGCATACAATTTGGAATTGTCTTCTACGATTTTTTGGAAACATGCGAGATTCCCGCTAAATCGCGTTTGAAATATGAACGAAAACATTTCATAGGGCCCCTCGTATCTGGACAGAGGATTTGGCCCAACATCAATCTGATTCCACATCTCAGTTCTATTAATGGAAAGTTGTATGAATTATTCATCATTGCAGATAGCCAAGAGCAACTTGACACAGAAATGAGAACGTCTGCTACACCTCCATGGGTCTCGCTGAGGTGATTGATGTTTTTCTGGCACGTGATTAAAGTTTGCCGCCACGCGCACATGGATTAGAGCTTGCGTTGTCTATCAGTGGAGTACGCAAGTTCTAAATTTGGTAGCAATCAGACAAACGTTAACGAATGTGTCTTTGAGGATCCCTGGAAAAGGTGAAAATGAGCCAGTCGGGCCAATCCCAATTCTTCACTGCAGCCCATTCTAAAAGCGACGCTTCAAACCAAAGTGGCCGACTTCCTGTGTCTTTTCAGGCACGGCTTCCAGTCGAGACGTTTTGGTGGGTCTCCTCGTGATCGACACGCCTACCGAATTTCATTTCATAGCAATATGTGAAACTAGACGGAATTCTTTGGTTGGGTAGTAATCGGAGTTCTCGCTCCACACTGATGGATGTTCAATAGATGAATGACACTGATGGGCTCTTAACATCGCGCTCTAAATCTTTGAACACGCCTCCATTGCGCACATACACAAGTATGCACTGTACTTGACTGTATTTTTAACCGCCATGCATTCTTTACCCGTTAGGTACACGCTACTGTATTCCAGAATTGGAGCGTCCTGTGTCTTTCAGGATCAGTTTAAGGGATGTCTTGGAATGATGTCACGGTGCGACTTGGATGAGGCGTCTTTGAAGACGTGTTCACAGTAAGGCTTGGATGATCTACATTTGCTGGTGTGTCTTTGGAGATGTGTTCATGGTGTGCCTAAAGATGCGTTTGTAGTAAGGCTTTGCTGGTGTGTCTTTGAAGATGCGTTTGTGGTGTGTCTGTAGGTGTGTTCATTGTGTGCCTTTGTGTTTTTTTTGATTACGTGTCTTTGAGATGTTCATGGTGCGTCTTTCAGAACGCGCTCATGTTGTCTCTATGGTGTGTCTTTGATTATGAGCGATGAGGATATGTCCATGACGGATGTGTCAATGAGGATGTGTTCATCGTGTCTTTGACGTGTTCATCGTGTCTTTGAGGACGTTCTCGTGGCACATCTAAGGATGATTTTGACCGTGTGTCTTTGACAAAGCGTTTATGGCGTGTCTTTGATGATGCGTGTGTTTTAGGATGCCTTTACGGCGTGTCTCTTGTTTCCCACCGCACAGACAAGCGGTGGCCGTACGCGCTGTTGTGTTCTCGCAGCGCCTCAACTTTGGCCTTGTTGACATCCAAGAGTCAGAGGCGACGGCGACGGCGGCGGCGTGAAGGCGCCCGCACTGTCGCCGTCATCGTGACATTTCTCATTGCAGGCGTGCCATATGTCACATTTTTGTAACCTTTACGCTGTCACGTAAGTCACCAGCTGACAACTCTGCCTCCTCGCAGGGGTCATTTTTAATCCACTATATGAACAGTATACGCACAACACTATTTTCCACACGCAGCACAACATCGAAAGAAGAGTCTAGTGCTTCTATTTCTAGATGGCACTTGAATGTTTTCATGCTCGGGCTTCCTGCCAGACTGAAAATAGTCAATGAGCACAAAACTGTAAGCGGATTGAGCTCAAGTGGCCATCTTATGCAAAACGGCATGACACCGTCAATCACTGTCGCAAAGAACAGGAAGTTGACACCGTAAACAACAATGCAGAACGTCTTTTTCACATAAAGCGTTTGCCTGAGTCGCCATTGGAAGGGTACCAAAAAGGGATCCAAATCAGTCATTTTGGTAGCGTTCCCAACCAGGCAAGCTGAGGTCATCGTGTGGTGGATATGGTGTTCGTAAAAATAACGAGTACTTCAATTACAACGGTTTTCTCATCCAATTGCAACTTTCTAAAAGGTACGCACGCCTTTTATCTCCTGATGCGTTGACTTTACTCTCAGGAAGTTACAAATTTAGTCTCGTCCTATCACAATTTTTATCCCATAAATTTACTAAAAACTTGTGACTTTCTCTCGATAAAATGGCTTTCTTCTTGCGAAATTACAATTTTTTTTACTTGTAATGTCACAACCTTCTCCTCATAAAATGAGGTCATCGTGCGATGGCTTAACGGTGTTTCTTTGCTTCCTTCCCCACAGACAAATTTGCTTCTTCTTCACTTCAAATGTCCATGCATTTGCATCCACACGTCGTTTTTTCAAAAAAACACATCCCTCGTCACATGCTGTGTGTGTGTGTGTGTGTGTGTGTGATGGCAACACAATGGCTGACCTTCGCGTATCTGCAGGAGTCATGACAGGTGGCAAGATGATGAAGACGTGGAAAATGACAAAGACGGCAAGCTCCTCAGTACTGCATGCTACTGGTCCTACTAGTGACCTTCAAAAAACATTCTACTAGTTTAACATCTAGCGTTTCACTTGGAGTACTAGTTGTGCACAAATGTCAACTTGTGAACAGTTTTGCCTCACTCGTAACATGTGGTTGCCCTACTAGTATGCCAAAGTTGTCCTACTAAGCGTACTAGTACATGGACCTTAAGTTGGATATCAAGGATACTGAATAAAAGCCCAAACGCCTTTCCATACACAATCACAACAAGTACCTGCAATGTTGTGTCGAATTTTCTTTTAATTGCACGTTACAATTGATTCATTAAATAAGGTTTAGCCACTAAGCACCACAGTGGGCTAACTCCAAGTTAAGTACACATCGTTCAGATGAATAATGGTATCCGTTTTGACAGTGACACTGTGCCAGCTCCCATTCCCAAGATGGCAGCGCCCATGAAAGCATTTTCTTAATATCATCAAACTTAGTTGGG
Organism: Phyllopteryx taeniolatus; assembly: GCF_024500385.1. Lineage (NCBI taxonomy): Eukaryota > Metazoa > Chordata > Actinopteri > Syngnathiformes > Syngnathidae > Phyllopteryx > Phyllopteryx taeniolatus. The sequence goes on along the minus strand of NC_084511.1, from coordinate 27,790,668 downwards.
GATGATGCCAATATTCACACCCTTGCCGCTGTTAGTCAAGCTTCCGTTGCAACTTCTTGTCCAAAGTTTCAGAAGATGCATTTGAGATCAACGCCTTCAGAAAGATTTCAAATGTGTTGATGGTAAGCGACATCAACCGAGCAATCCACTTCTGGTCAAATTAACGCTCTCTTTTTTTGGGGGGGGAAATATTTCAACTTTATTCGGGTAAAATCACAACTTTCTCGTAAAAATGTGTTTCCTCATAATATTGCGACTTTCTTCCAATTTTTGATTATCACAACTTAATTCATTTGACTCTCTTTATTCTGGCGATTTTGGTTCATAAAACGACATTGTTATTTTGGACATATAATCTATTCTTGTCCGACTTTACTCTGGTAACATGATGACTTAATTTTTAGACCATTAAAGACGAATTGAGCCACTGAGAACTACAGTGGGCTAACTCCATTTTGGACATTTTCCGGGAGACCCATTTCAAAATTGTATGGCTGTCAAAACATGTTTAGCGCAATAGTGGTCCAAATGGACACATCCAACAAATCCATCGATAGTTCAGCATCCAAGCTAAAAACAAAACAAAAAAGTGGTGAGTGCCATAATGGACTGCCTCCTATATTTAAACACTGGAATTGATCCTCGAGTTGGAGCAGTATTCATCTGAAAGATTTCCCTTTTTTTTCCCTGTTGATTTCTGGACTTAATCGTCAGTAGAAATGACATGGAGTTAGCCCACTCTAGTTCTCGGTGGCTTCATTGTTGATTTATTTTCACTCCAGTCAAAAGACGCGTCTAGGCTGGTCCGCTCGATATAAAAGAGCTCGACTCTCGGCAAAACATGATCATGCTCCGCTCACATTAAAGCAACAGTCAGGAATAATAATAATAATAATAATAATAATTTCTTTTTTTTTTTTTTTTTTCTCTCTCCTGGTGCTAACGAGGCCCAGAGACCACAAGCTGATGTCTTGACACGAGGCGACGGGCGACGTATGATCCTCCGCCGGCACTAATCAGCTGACCTTTTTAAAAACAAACAAAAAAAACAAAAAAAACAATCGCTAACCACATTAGCGCCGCATTAGCCCCTTAGCCCCCCGCGCCGAGCCCACGGGAGCTCATCTCGACGGGTAGCTTTCGGTATGATTTCGCCACATTAGACATATACTATATAGTCCTGTTGAAAAAAACAAAAAAAACTCTCGCCACACCACCAAACCAAAATGTCAGAGGAGTATCATTTGTTCAGTGACCACACCAAAATCATTTTTCCTCATTGAAATGAATGGAAATGCAATTAATCCATTCAAGATCCCCCCCCACCCCCCCATAAAATGTTTGGGTGTTTTACTCATGAAAAATAGTACTCTATAATGTTGTACTTTCTAAGAACATATAGTAATAACATAACAGAATAGAATGTAAAGAATGAAACAGTTTGTGTATCACGATTTAATGCCTCAATTCATTTCATTGCGCTGCTCCTTCTGGTGCACCTAACTCGGCAACCAGGAGGAGTAGAATAAAGTCACGCAGGAAAAACGAAGAACAGAACTTTTACTTGTACTATAAGTGACTCAAGTAAGATGCTGTAATATTAGTCTTTTTTCGTGGAGGATAAAGAATAGATGCGTGTGAGTATGGTTATATTATCTGTCTCAAAGTGTTGCGCCACCATTTGTGTTCAACATCAGTTGCTTAAAGGGTGACAACAGCACGATACTGATGCTATCTTGTCACACACACAAAAAAAACATCTTTCCTCAGAAAAACGGTTTTGTTTTTGAAGAAAAATAGAAAGTACGGTTTCAAAATAGGGTTTTGAATTACAATTGAATCATTGACACACTCGGAGAGACTCTGGGCAAAGATAGGTCCCGCAAGCACAACGTGCGTCACGCCACCAAAAAATGTCTCGCCGGCCACAACATCAGGGACACCTGCTTGCTAACGAGGGGAACGAGGAGCTGCTGCTGCTGACCTTTCAAAAGCATCTTCATGACGTCTGCCTCGTTTTATTTGTTTTCTTGCTCCGCCGACGTGCGAGTGGACAGGAGCCGAGTGACGACATCAATTCATTTGTGTCAACACGGAACGCCTCCGAGTAGCTACTCGCGACACACACCGCGTCCCAAAAAGTCGCGGAAGCGTCCCCTCGGCGACGTGTTGCTCGTGCGCGCGCGTTGAACAGGCCGCCGGAGGGCATCAATAGAAAGAGATGAAAACGAATATCGATGCGTGGATGCCAAATGCCGGGCAGCAGCCGCGCGCCGATTCGTCAACAATGTCGCTTTGCCGCATAACAATACACAACTACTATTATAACTAACTACAACATCGACTAGCACTACTACTATTACGACAAAAATAACTACTATTAAAAACACACACAGAGAGAGCGAGATAGAAAGAGCAAAAATTTCAAAAATAAGGTGTTTAGATCCCTGAGAGACTACCTGTACTTCTATCAATTGCCTGAACAGGTTCAAAAAAAATATTATTAAAAAGATTTTTTTTTTTTAAATACTGCGCAATAATTTAAACAAAACAAAAATGAAAACGCAGGAACACGAAATAGCGGGGGTTAACTGTACTACAACTACTACAATTACTAGTAGGCAAACTATTACTGCTATGAGAACTGCTACTAACAAAAATAAATGTGAATATCAAGTAATGACAAAATTAAACATGGTGAAAAAGAATAGTTTCTGTCACACTGCATCAATTGAATGGCCATTGTGTGCGCCTTCTGGTGTGCCCGCCTTGGCACGGATAAACTGTTCATTGAGACATCTCCACTATTTTCTCGCTCATCGGTACGGCACTAATATTAGTTCTACGCCAAATATAAAGAATCTGAGAATGAGTCCTGTATTGTCTGTCTACATGTATTGCTGCGCTGTTTGTGTTCAGTCCATTGTTTGACTTGTTATAGCACTTCAACATAGACGCTATTTAGCTAGCCGCCTGAATGGCTAAGCTATGTGGTCGTTTGAATTGTCTTTGTTGTATGACGAGTTTGAGAGTAAACTCCAAATGGCATCAAACAGCTTGACGCCTTTTCGCGAAGGATAATTCACTCATTGTGTCACCGTAACTGCTCCTTATTGTGAAGTGAGTAAACTGATGCCAATACTGATAACAGATAAGTTACCTGGTGCACAGCCAGCATGAGAAGACCTACATGAAAAGATGTCTTTTCTCCAACTGAACTTTGTCAGCGCAGTAAGGGGCCATCGAAATGCCTAATCTGACTCTGCTGAAGCCTGGGGCGCCTATGACCATGTGACCATGAATTGACCACCACCCAAATCCCATCACCCCCCGTCCATGCCTTTCAATTACCCTTAATTGCCATTTTCCAACATTGGAGGTCACAACTTCCCCTGCCATTTGCTTTTTTGCATCGAGCAAACTATAATGCTCAATAACATCATTTTATGTGCACTGTGTTCTATTTAAAGATTTTTTGTCCCCCCACGCGTGTGTTTGATGGATGGGGGGAGGGAGAGTAGAAAGTAAAAAAGAGCGAGTGGGTGTACAACTGCACTGCGCTGCATCACACAGAGACACTAACACGTTCTCAGTGTGATGCGGGGGGGGGGGGGGCGACGACGACAACAACAACAACAACAAAAAACACTTTTTATTACCTTCGCCAAGGTTGAAGATGACGTGTCTTACGTCATCGGACAAAGCCAAAATTCCTCAAAAATTTGGCTTTTTTTTTATTTATTTTTTTTACATTTTATATTTATTTTCTGTTTTTACCATTTGAGTCACGAAAACCAAATAAGAACCACAACAACAAAAAATCGGCACTGTACGAGACGTCATTATATTATTACTATTACCTCTTAAAATTGAAACACCAACATAGATTTAAATGTAAAGCAATGTCCATTTAATATCACTATAAATTAAAGACGGGTAAAAAGAACGCTATTAGATTTCTTTTTAAGCCAATGCAGGGGCGCCATATAGAATCTGGGCTAGGGCGCAACATTGTGTAGGTTGTTACGTGTCGCTAATGGGGCCCCCAACTAGCAGGCTTGTTGATTTAATGTTTAATAAATGTCATGTTTTCTTAGCCATCGTCCTGTTTTCTGTTTTGGGTGGTCCCCGCGGTCCTTCTTGCCCGTGCTTCAATGCGAACAGTGGCACTCTGCTTGCCCGGGATGCCGAACGCTAATTGCCTTAGCTTTAAAGCGAATACAGAAAGAGAAGCCCGGTGACTGAGGTGCCCTCTGCGGTGCCTGCCGGGGACTAATTAGTCTCCTCGGCTAACGGGATCAGCAGGTGTCTCGGTAGAGAAAGCCCCACCCGGGGACATCAATCTCGGCCTCCCCTTCACCGTCCGCGGTGGTTGTGGCGATTCTAGCGTCTAATTTGTAGCTAAATGAGCGGCGCTCATTAGCTGGCCTCACGTTAGATCTAATTAGCTTGCGGGAGGTCAGAAAACAATGTCTTGTGCGCCCACACACAAACGCCTGAATGGACAGCAGCAGCGGAACAACTTGTAGAGTGGCGAAGTGGGTACGGGATGGGGATGGGGGTGGGGGGGGGGGGGATGCCTCGCATGGCTGCACGTGTGTGGTTTTTGTACGACACAGCCCAAAAAGGTGCATTTCACTCACTGTGTGCTGGCCGTCGCGTCTCACTCTGCCACTGCCGCCAGCTGCGGCCTGCGGGAACACAAAACAGTGTGACCTCTTCATTACAAACACAGTGAAGCGCAAATACTGGCCCACCCCCAAAACACTTAAACCAGGTCACAGACTCATTTTGACCTTCAAGTAAGTTATGCACAAAACTGAAAAAAACCTGACGATTTGGATGGCATGGGATTTTTGTAGGTATCTGTACTCAAGTGGTACCTTGACTTACAAGTACAATTCATTCCATGACAAAACTCCATTTACTCTTCCATCAAGTTCCCCTACTGAAATGAATTGAAAAGTCATGAATCTGTTCGTAGGATATAAGGGTTATAGATAATGATATTAAGACAGGACTGTTGAATGTCACTGAGCAAACAGTCACGCTCGCACTTGGACGCTCCTCATTGTGATGACTCAACAAGGAAATCTGACATTTGATATGGCGTGCGCTTACTTGACCTTTGACTTTACTGGACTTGGAAAAAGCATCCACATCAGACCTTTTTGCACGGCACACAAAAGGTTCGGGATAGTCGGCGTTTGAGTGTACTTTCATTTTTATTATCTTATACACATCTCTCTGTTTTTATGTTTGTCTGTGTGTCAGATTTTTTTAAATACACCTGTTCCCCTCAAATTCTATCAACTGTCTCCGGTTTTGAACCTCGTTAGTCTCATCATCCCATTCACAGCCGGCCAGCACCTGGTGAATGTGAACGCCTGAGAAAATAACACACACACATAGTAGAAATGGTGCATTGAGTACATTAAAACACATTCACTGCCATTGACGGCTTTAGATGTCAAATATCCATGTTAACTGGGAAGGCTGGCAGTGAATGAGTTTGAATGTATTTTAACAGTAGAAGTTCAACATAAACAAACCTCCAGTTTGGTTGAAACGCTTCTTAGCAATTTCAATGTTGACTTTGGAGATCCGCTCATTGCCAAGACTATTCGTTGTCTGTGTCTTCCAGGAGTATGATTCGTCTGCTGGGGCTTCTTCCATCCAGTCCTGTTTGGCTTCCGCTTTCCTGCTCTTGCCGTCATAAGGATAAATCTCAACTCCATCAACGTAAACAACAATCACAAACTCTGGGAAGTTTAGAATTTCCGAGGACGTAGTCTAAAAATACTTACGCGAGTGAATCACTGAAAGACAAAAGACATTTTATTTTTGTTAAACAAATGCTATTAAAGGTAAACTGTTTCGTTTTCAACCATCTTTTGAAAATTAGTAATGTAATGACTTATTTAGCATACACGGAGCAAACAGTATGTCGGAATGAAGTCTATCGATAGACTCGTGAAGAAAGTGGACTTACCAGGCGTCACGCTGTGGACGTTCGCAGTCAGAAGAAATAATAACGTCAAGTCCATGACCGGCATAAATCAAATGACGCTCGCTAGTTTTAATCCCGCACAGAGACAAGAGTTATGAAAACAACGCATGAGGCTACGTTCAAATACTACTCGCAGTTTGAAAACTCGCGTGCTGTCCCGTTAAGTGGTTGACAGGTTGTGGTTCTGATGCTGCTGGTGTTTTACTGAGTCTCTGTGAGAAAGGACTGTTTCTAGTCTGTTTTGACACATGACCCTGCAAAATTTCCACATTCATCCCCTTTGCTGGGCTCTGTGTAAAACTGTAAAGAATAGCATTGCAATTTTGCTGGGTCTCTTTGTGAAAGAGGACTTGGTCTGTTCCAGCTCTTTCACACAGAGACTTTGAGAAATCATCAAATCAGTAGATGAATCTGCCATTCATTCCTTTTGCTGGGTTCTGTGTAAAACGGTAAAGATGGCTAAATGCCAAACAGGTATGTCGCTCATGGTGGTGCAACTTAGCAGTGTCTCTGTGTAAAAAAGTATTTCTCGTCCGTTTCAGCTTTTTTACATGGAGACCCTGCAAAATTACCACATCACACGAGCTGGCATTCATCCCTTTTGCTGTGTTCTGCGTACAAAGGTAAAAACAGCAAAATACCAGACAGGTTACGACTCATGTTATTGCAATTTTGCAGGGTCTCGGCATGAAAAAAGGACTATTGCTAGTGAATTTCATATATTTTACAGAGACCCAGCAAAATCTCTGGCATTCACTTCCTTCGCTGGGTTCTGTGAGGAGGAGGAGAAGACAACGAAGAAGAATCATCATCCTTTTTTTGTCCACATTGTTCCCCGTGGCAGCAGCCGATGTTCTGAACCTCTTGACCGCATCAGGTAGCAAAAGGACAGCGCGCAGAGCAGCCGGCAACTTTTAAAAGGCATTTATTGATTAAATACACAGTTAAGTTTGGACAAAAGCTTCTGTGGTTTTTTTTTGTTTTTTTTTTGAAGATAAGAAATTCAGGACCCGCTCTCGAACCGCAACCCCCTCCAAAAAGGTTCGCCAAGGAAATCGCTTTCATTACATAGCCGCAATAAATAATACAAAAAGTAGGCAAAAGGGCGGAGGGGAGAGTGGGGATGGAGTGGTGGTTTTTTTTTTTGTTTTGTTGTTTTTTTGGGGCTGGGGTACAAAGGTGAACGCTGAGAAGGCATTTTGTGACCTGAGGACCTGACTGGAAACACACATGAAAAGCCATATTGCACATTTGTCCTTCATTCTTCAAACCTGAAAAAGAACGCACGCGTCGTGTTGTTTGTGTGTGTGATACACGCCGACGTGGACATCAGGAATCCAGAATGCAAAAAAAAAAAAAAAAAGTATCAAAAATGCTCACGGACGTTTAAGTGAAAATGAGCCAAAGAGCTGATTATTACGCAGCGCTACTTGATTGACAGGCCTTCAGCTTTTTTCACACAGAGATCCCCTTTGCTGGGTTCTTTGGTAAAAAGTAATGCCCGTATAAAAGCCAGATCTTCTGTTAAGGCTCTGATGCAACAACCTTCTTTTACACAGAGATGCTGCACAATTCTGTCTGCATGACAGAGAACATGAACCCTTTTGCACGTCTCTGTGACAAAAGGTCTCTTTCACAAACTCTCCTGCAAAATCGTGGCATCGGGACCGGAACCTATCCATTTTCTGTTATGGCTCCAATGCGTCAATTTTGCAGGGTCTCTGTGTGACAGAGAAAAGTGACACAGAACACAGAAGATCCGGCATTCATCCCCTTGGCTGGGCACTGATATGGCAACTCTCTCTTTCACACAGTGACCTTACAAAATTAACACTTCAAAACCTAACAGAGGTCTGAGGTGAAAACTTCTGCTTTCACACGGAGACCCTGCAGAATCACTGCATCGGTGCAGTAATAGAAAATCTGGCATTTGTTCCCTTCGTCGGGTTTTGAGTCAAAAGATAAAGATGGATAAATGCCGGATCTTCTGTTGCTGCAATTTTTGCACAGTCTTCATATGAAAGGACTGCAGACAGCCTGTCAATCAAGCAGCAAAGAACCGAGCCAATAGGGAGCCATGTTTTGTGAGGGGGGAGGGAATATGCAGTCCAACAGGGGTTTTGGGTTAGCACCAGAGAAAGCACCAATGTCACGACTGGACTGAGATTAACACTCGGTTGTTTTCGCCAACGTTCAACAACAACAATGAGCACGTGTCGTGTTGTCAGCCATGAAAAATTCAAGAAAAACAAAAAACAACAACAACAACAAAAAACACTAGAAAATTCAGACTGATGGACTTGGAGCACCTTGTTTGACATTTCTACACCCAACTCAGTCTCTTGGCTGACCCGCCAGACATCACCGTGGTTTCCAAATGCAAACAAAACAAAAACAGCATCACGCGACATCTGTCGGCAAAAGTTCAAACGGAGCGTTTTCTTCTTGGTACGTGTCGTTTTAAAAAAGGGAGAATTTGCAGTTATTTGATGAAACAGGACAGCCTGGCCACCGTCTGATTTCAACATGGCTGTTAAGAGAGGGTGGAAAATGTAATTCAATGGACATCTGCGGCAGATTTGATTGGCGGGACCCCTTCGGCAATTTCACGCAGAGACGCTGCAAAATGGCCGCATGACGGTCAGAACATTTCTCCCCTTTACTGGGCTCTGTGGCAAAAGACGAATACAGATCAATTCTGGGTTTTGACGCAGCAACGTTGCAGCGTGTCTGCGTCAAAGTGCTGAACAAAGTCAACCGTGCACTCTTTTCACACAGAGACCCTACAAATAAATGCTCTTGATCCGGCATTTATCCCTTCCCTGGACTCCGTGTCAAAAGGTAGAGAAAGAACGTCAGACCTGCGATTACGTTTATGGGCACTGTGTCAAAAAGGTAAATTCATAAATGCCTGAATCTACTGTTACAGCTCTTGATCTGGCATTTATCACCCTTGCTGTTCTCTGTGTCAAAAGATAAGCGGCGGCTAATGCCGGAATCTTATGTTACAGCTTTTGATCTGGCATTTTACATTCCCCTTTGCTGGGCTTTGTGTTGAAAATTAGAGATGGATACATGAAATAAAAACAGCGCTGATGCATCAATTTTCCCTTTCAAACAAACATTTTGTTGAACATTTCGTTTGGGGGGGGGGGGGGGGCATTTTAATGATCCAGAATTGTTGCTGGCATTCAGAAGAGACGGGACGGGATAGAGGACGGGTGGCGGGAGCTTTTACGCCGCAGATCTGCTTTGTTCAAATAATAACAAAACCATTTTAAAAAATGTAAAAAGAAGATATATTTTTGATATAGATAGCACTTCTGGACGCGTTCTGTTTTTAACAGTCTAAAAGTCTCTCTCTTATTCTCTGCCGCTCGCTTCCTAGAAGCACATTGTATGTACATTATATAGAACATAAATTACTACACAAAGCCTATTCACAATGGACAATCATCAATAGCAAATTAGATGGGAAAAGGGGCGGGGCCTGGGCGAAAAAGACACATTCAGAGACGTTTTAACTCCATAGCCAGCTTAAGATGGACACGCATAGAAAATCTTCGTCCCTAATAACAAAACCATATAAAACATTTCATCCTCCGCTGCGATTGGCCGAAAGATGGTCACGTGACCCCCGCCCGCCCCCGACATCTCATTTGCATGTAAACAGAGCACCAGTGTAGTGTCTTTTTATGGTTGTGTCTCTTCTTAAAACTGTACAAAAGTATAAATATATGCTTTATCTCCATTTCTTTTTTTTGTCTTTTCCTTTCTTCTTTTTCACATATCTCGGATGTAGCGCGCAAAAATGGAAAAAAAAAAAAAAAAATGGAATAAAAAATTCAAATAAAAAAAAAAAGGAAACAACGCCAGTGTTGTGGTACCTCCCCGAGTTGCTGGCTTTTTGTGTTGAGTGTGGTTTTGTTGTTGTGACGTTTACTCGCTGCTGCTGGTTGATCGTCTTTGCATACGTTGGTTAAAAACAGCACACCCCGCGGGACAGGATCGACGACGAGAAAATACAAAATTCTAAAGAAAAACAAAAATAAAACAAGAAATGGTGTGTCCGTTTGAGCTACAGCAGATCCATCTTGGGTCTGTAATGGAGCAGGAGGGGCGATTTCTGGAAGCAAATCAAAACACAGTTAGCCTGCGCTTCCCTTTTGAAATGAATCAAAACATACAACAAACAAACAAGCATCAGCATTTTTCCATCCCGTAAAAAAAGGATTACCTTAAATCTCCATCTCGTCACGACAACAAATTTCAAAGTGTGGTCCTTGCCCAGGATTTCCTCATTGCATAAAATGTCCAACTGTGTGGGAAGAAAAACAAAAATATAAACATTATTTTTCTTTAAATAACGTATCAAAGAGAGAGAGATGAGGACTTTTTTATGGTCTCTTGGTGAACAAATGTGAGTCTCTCGGCCTGCCAATCACCACAGCGCCTCCCGCTGGCTCTCCACAAAGCGCGGAGGGAAGAAGGAAAAAAGAAACATAGCGGAGGCTTAAAAAGAAGTCGTCTTAATCTTCCGAGAGGCAACGTTCGGGTCGAACGAGACGTTTGAGCAAAACCTCTTATTAATTGAGATCACTGTCCAATGAAAATCTTCCAATTTTGTAATAATAGCTATATTTTTACCAAAATGTGCATATTCTCATAAGACTCAATACAAAAACTATGAACAAATCTACTTTTGCAAAAATAATGCTTTTTTTTTTTTTTTTTTTTAGATTATCTTCGTTTCTTTTTTGAAAATTATTTTTAACAGGGTTAAAATGTCAAGTAATTTAAATTACATATTTTTAGTTCAATATTCATACAAATCTTTGTTAATTGTGGTTTGTATTATTTTAATATTTCAACTAATTTATTATTTTAACTTACAAAGAAATACTTTATTTTATGATCTTTGAGTTTTTCCTTTCAGTTTCACTAATTTAATAATTTAACTTGAATTATAAATGTTTTGGATTCTAATTAGAAATTGTTTTTGATTTTAATGTGCACTATTTTTTTATTTTAGATGAATGAATTTAGTATAATAACTTGAATTTTTTATCTATGATGGTTTTTATCCCTGTATTTCTACTCATTTAATACTTTAATTCAAATGATTTTGAAATTAATATTAGACATTTATTTCTCATTTTTCTATTTCTATTAACTTTTTAATTTCAAATGACGCTTCACATTTACAGGTAATAAGTATGAATTACTTTATCAATTGAACTCATTGCACACGAAAGGCTAATCATAATAATTGAATCAATGATTTGGACCGCTCAAAATAGTTCTCACTATGATGCATACTGCAAAATTCCAGCACAGCAACAAATTGTGACATGTACTCTTGGGTCGCAATCATAATCATCAGAACAACAATAATAACGGCCCCTTTGTCCTTGGCTTTACCTCGTTAAAGGAGGTCAGGTTGAGCTTTTTGGCGATGAACTTCTTGAGGTGGAGGACGGTGGCCTGCGCAGAGCATCGGATCCACTTGCGCTTGAGGCCTCGCAGTTTGCTGCTGTTGCACTCCAGGCAGATGCTCACCTGTCAGGGCACGCCGGGGTCAAAGGTCACAAGGACTGTCGTGCCATCGCCCCCTCGCTAGGTATTCACGATAATAATTTGAGCCATAGAAATGATCCGCAAAGTCCGTACCTGCTCATCGCTACGGTGATAGTCGTTGTCCTCTTCTGCTTTCTCCTCTCCTGCTTCCTTATTGGTCGTGTCCTCGGACTTGGTTTCTCCTGTGTTGACGCAAATAAAATCAAAGCAATCATTAGGATTTTTTTTTTGCGGCCGTTTCTGGCCTGGTAAATAAACTTATGTCTTATTGTCTTACAGTCTTAATTCTTAAAAACTTCTGCCCCTGCTGCCAGTTTTACTTGGAAACATGAAATTTGCTAGGCGTGGCTATCGTGAGAAGACCCCCCAAAAAGTCTCCAGGAGCCATTTTGGTTCAAAACAGCCAATTTAAGGCATTTTAGCGATACACGCGAATTAGAAAATTCAGCCCCGGAAGCCAGTTTAAATGTTTTCAATTTTGTATACCGCTAAGTGTCCATCATGAGGAGAGGAGACTCACGGAAAGGTTTTGACAAGCCATGCCTAAAAAGACACAGGAAGTCAGCCATTTTGATTAAAAGCAGCTTGTTTATGGTCAATTTGGCCATTGACCCAAATTCGAAAATTCACCCCCAAAGCCAGTTTTACTGAGCAACAGGAAGTTCGATAAATCCGTCTACCAAGAGCAGACCCACAAAAAAAGTCTCTAGAAGCCATGCTCAAAAACAGGAAAACAAATCTAGCAGTTTTGTAGATGTGCTGTAGGCTCTACAAAAACAAATATATTAAGAGTATCCATTGGGAAATGTGTTTGTATAGGTTTTCAGACCTGCATCACTTTAAGTGTATACAATAAACAGACTCTGACAACACAGCAGAGGCTCACAAGAGAGACATTTAGAATGTGTGGATATGAGACGCACTTCTCCGATGTAATTAAGGCGTACTGCTTTACCACGACCTCGAAAACAAAGACATTTGCTCTGTTCATTCTTAATTCAGTGGAAGGAATAGCAGTGTGCGTCTGTGTGAGTAGCTGGGATGGCATTTACCAATCTAGGAGCCATTTTCCATTTGGGAAAACCGATCCTAGAGAGAATTGCGGTGTGTGTGTGTTTGTGAAGTCTCCACGGCAACAATCTCCACAGTCAACCTGCTTGATTGCGGATCAAGAGGATCTCGCTCTTGTTGTCATTGCAGCGGTGAAATCATCTCCATACGACTTCAGAGTCGCTCTGCCCCACTTTAAGGATCGATCGCTTTGGTCTGCGGCCATGCTTACATAGCATGGAAATGATGTGAAAGGTTCAATTAATGGGCGACTCCCACTGAAAGGGAACCTTGAAGATGCCTGTAAAGTAACATTAGCATTATTGCTCTAGCAAAAGACGGACGACAAGCAAAACCTCAAACTATCCCCCTCCCTTTTATTTTTCACCATCGCCTCCTTTCAGCTCACGTTCCCTGTTAGTGTGCAAAGGTCGCGCTGGCCGCCGTGGCCACTCGGCGAGGGTTGCGGCGGGGGCCGAGTGGCTGGAATGGGGAGTAGAACTGGGGGGGGGGGGGGGATTCAAAGGACCAGGCCAGGGTGACTTGGCACGCGTGTCAACGACCCGCTGCAGAGGACCGAGGCGGGAGGAGCGTATTGATGTGCCGCAAATGAAGCAAATACGCATTCAGTGTGTATAAATAACCCGCCCATCAAAATCTTCGATATTACCATGAACGCTTGGCCGCTCCAAGCTGCTATTGAGACGCTAGCAGACACCGTGATATGTGCTAATCAGAGCCAAGATGTTTTCCATCTTTCAATTGGGGAAGACGAGCAAGCCAATCAGAGCAAGGCTCATTTAATTGTCGCATAATAATGAGGAATCCGTCCCTTTCACCTGCCAAGCAGAAAATAGGTTGAGAAAGGACATTTGGGGCTTTTCCAACCCCAATTATCTTGCAAACCCGATAAAAGGACATACAAAATAATTTTAAAAAAAAATAATAAGTAAAGAAATTGATAGCATGGGCCCTTTAACGAACCGAATGTTGATAACCGACATAAATAGAAAGAGCCGGCAGTGTTCAAAGTCGACTTGTTCATGAGGAACCTCCCTCTGCCGTTCATGCGACGAGCCTTCTCTTTTCCAGCTTCAACAGAGCGACTCTCGGAGGACTTGTGCAGTGCTGCTCAGTGAGCAATAGTTGAATTAGATTCTTTTTCAACAGCTGCTCTTGTGGAAGCCCAGAGGAAGTTTCTGTTCTACTGCTGAGGGCTTCTGGTGGCAGTGGGTAGGAGCGTGGCGGTGGGGGTCTTTAATTAAGTGCAGCGCTGCACTGCACTGCTGGGCTGTCGCCCGCAGTTAGCCCGGCGTGATCTTTGCTTTAGCGACCGGTTCCCTTTGCCGGGGCGTCCTCAAATACGAGCTAATGAGGAGCATCGTTTCTCCCGCAAGAGACATTGTGACTGAAGACAAAGAAAGGAAGCCTTGTAAAACGGGAAAACCTCTTCTGCTATGTGACAAAACACTCCGAAACAGAAACTCAATGACATTCCGCCCTTATTTGGTTATGTTTTGTTATGTCTCGACGAACTCGGGCAAAGAAGTGAGAATGAGAGCCAAGCACTATGGTATGGCTATGCACGAATGGGTGGCCTTCGGGTCTGCCGGGGAAAAAAAGAATGCCGAATCTGAATTTTCGTATTCGAATCACAACGAAAAAAAAAAGGATCACATACTACTACATACTACGAAAACAAGAACCAACAAAGCTTACTGAACAGAGGGTCAACAACCTCTAGCAAAGCAGTGAAAACGGGAACACACTGCCAGAACTTTGTTTTAAGAACCGAGCATCAGTGACCTCCCGTGAAGTGACGAAAACAAGGACCGACCGACCTTTGTTTTTACAAACTTCTCCTGACGTGACAAAAACGAGCTGGCCACCATTGACTTTGTTTTAATGAAATGCCAGTTTCACAACAACAAGGGCCAGTTGCCTTTGCTTTTGGTTGAATAAAACAAGCGCCAACAACCTCTAGCAGAGTGGCGAAAAGGAGAGCCGATCGCCCTTACTTAGGCGTCGAAGGCCTACAGCAAAGCGGCTGAAAAAAAGAACTGACAGATTTATTAAGAGAGAGAAATTCAGGCTACCTTCATTTGGTTTTACTAACTGGTGCTGCTATTACGCTGCCGCTATTGCAAACCCAACAGTAGATTCGGATTTGTAGTGTTAAAAGGGTCAGACAAAAATGGGGTTGCAGTGTGTTTTCATGAAAAGCTTAGTTGAAAGCATATTTCTATGGATCCTGGAATAGAAAAATAAAAGCAATTTAATATCCAAGAGGGATTTCCAGAAGGTTTTGAGTGTTCTTACGTAAGTGTTCTTCTCACTGTGTGAATATGCAGGGATTGAGCAGTAGATTAGCATCGCAACTGGGAGGCGGCAGGTTACACGTCGTAAAAAAACGAAACGAAAACAAATATTTGCGACTGTGTGTGTTTGTGCGACGCTGCGAGAGATTGCCGCCCCTCTCTTCTCCACGCGCTTGAATTAGCGGAATCGGAGCGAGGGATTAAGTGTGCGTGCGATTGGCGTGACCGCCCTCAAAGGAAGCAAAGCCGCCGCTCCTTGGGATTGGCTAAAAAAAAAAAATACAAAAATACAAAATAATAATCTCAAAATTCAAGTGCTTCCAATGATATTGCTGTGCGCTATTGTGTCAACATCTGCAGTGTGTCGCAGTGTATCGTGACACATATTTAGAATGACTTAGCATGCATTAGTGAAAGTCATTCACCTTCGTCGCCAGGCTGCGCTCACATGCAAGGACGGAAACCAAAATGCCTTGTAATTTAAGGTCGCCCATCGGTCTAGTACATGAGGTTCAACGTTAGCAGCAATTGGAGGAAATCTCTAGGAAGAATTCGTCTTTGAAGGACCACAGGAAAGACCGCCAAAAGGACAAAAATGCTCGCTTCAAACCAAAATTATTTTCGGACACGGCTTTTTGACACTTTTTTTCTGGGTCAACTCATGTGAGACAATGCAATTAAGTTTCATGATGTTCACTTAAACTGGCTTCGGGGGCTGAATTTGCGCAAATGGGCAAAATGAGCCTAAAATGTCCACTTTGAACCAAAATGGCTGACTTGATGTGCCTTTGTAGGCATGGCTTCTTGAGATTTTTTTGTGGCTCAACTCGGGATAGACATTGCTATTACATTTCATGTTGCTAATTGAAACTAGCATCAGGGGATGATTTCCAAAACATTCGAGGGGCGTGGGAGGGGGGCAAGCGAGCTAAATTCATGGGTACAAAGTCGATGAGGATGATGTCGTTGGACTGTACCATTGTGCTGGTCCAGATGAGTCTTCATGTTGCAGAGGTCCCCTTTAATGTCGCCGGGCACGTCCATGCCCAACTTCTGGTAGAAGTCCCGCTGCTTCTTTATCTCCGCTGGAGGACAAAAAGGAGGAAACACGGTCATAATCTATATTTATATTTAACGGTATATAAATGTTGGGTTTTTTTCCATTTCAAAAAAATACCAAACGTACCCTCTTGAAGTCCGGGTACCAACTTGTACACAATGTCTTGCATTGTTCTGTCATGGCTGCCAAGAAGAAGACGTATTGTGTTCATAGCAATAGAATACACAGACAAACGTGGACAAAATTGTTGGTGACCCTCTGTTAACCAAAGAAAAACCCACAGTGGTCACAGAAATTACTTGAATGTGACACAAAATCAGACCCTGCTTTGGAATTATGCTTTTAACTGAATTATTTTAAAAGCAAGCTCATGAAACAGACCTGGACAAAAATGACGGTACTCTTGAATATTTTGTTGCACAACCTTTTGAGGCGATTTTTGTAACTTTCAATGGGGCTCGTGCATCTCTCAGCAGGTATTTTGGCCGCCCGCTCTTCAGGAGCAGACTGTTCCAGACGGCATATTTCAGTTCCCTCCACAGATGAATTCTTATGGGGATTTTTTTTTTTATATTCCAATATTTTCAAATAGACTGTGTTTTTTTTTTGTGAGCATTTTCCTTTACTATGTAAAATGTTTGATGTGTGCGTCTCTCACCCGATGTACTGCAGTGGATGGCTCTGATGAATAACAATCCTGCATGTGGGACACGTGTTGTTCTCTTCCAGATACTTCACAAGGCAGCTTCGACAGACTGCACCCACACACACACACACACACACACACACATACATACATACATACGCACACAAACATAAAGAGCGTGAGGAAAAAGCATGTGAACCCTTCGGAATTTCTTACATTTTTGCATAAATAGTCATAAAATGTAGTCTGATCATCTAAACCACAAGATTAAACAGTCTGCTTCAACTAATACTAGCAATACTAAGGTATCACTACTATTTCATTGTTTTTTTCTGCACTAACCAGGTGAGGGACCATGTACACCTGGGGCTACATCATTACATTAACAAACTAACTCCTCCCCTTCGCAAGCTTGGTGAACGGCACGGTGATAATTTAGCGCTCCTCCTCCGTCGAACCTTTCTACACTTGACCCGTCTGCTACGAGAGAAACGCTCCGTTTCACGAGAGCTTTATTGCAGTCAGACAGCTGCAGTGGGCCGACGTGACCTGAATGTCTCTTTTGGAACGACTCCACCGGGATGCTTGGGGAGGCCGTGTGAAGTAGGAGGACTCTCTCTAGTGGGCGCGAGAAGGATTTACACGTGAGTGTGTGTGCATGCGGGCGTGTGTGTACGTACACGTGTGCAAGCACTCTGTGACGGTGGTGGCGTCAATCAGGTAACCTTCGCACAGTCGACACGTGATGTGGGCGTTAATATGACAGAGTTTGATCTTCCTCGTCAGCATGTCGGGGTTCTGCGGCGGGGACAAGACAGGATAAGATAACATGAGATGAGATGAGGTGAGATGCCCGTTATTGTCACGGCGACAAAGTCCAGTCACTCTCTGCATGCTAACAATGCAGTAATACTGCCATCTTGTGGAAAACGAGAGGAGGGGAAACATGATGCCAAACCTGTCTTAACAGAACACGACATAGATAAGGCAAAGCCAGCCGCTGCAACTGTCATTTTTATGCGATAGTCTGGTCCAATCGGGTTCGCCCGCATCGCGCAGTGTGCAGCGGGCCTCACAAACCAAAATAGACTACACAACCAATAATAAAAACCTGTAAATCTAACTTAAGTGTAACGGAATAAGAGAAGCGTTTGTTCTTATTCTAAAATTACTCAAAAGCAAAACGTATGCTGCATTGCAACTACTCTAACAAGTAGAATTTATTCCAAAAGTAACGAGTAAATTTGACGGAGTAAATATTGGTCGTTACGACCCACCTCTGGTAGGGAGGTTGCAAGGTAGGTAGTTAGGTGGCTAGGTATATATGTGGCTAGCTAGTTGGGTAGGTAGGTAAATAGTTAGCTAATAGCTAGGTATGTAGCTAGGTAGGTATTTTGGTGGGTACCTGGGTGGGTAGGTATGTGCATAGGGAGGTAGCCAAGCATGGGTAGGCACATAGCTAGGTAAGTACATAGACAGGTCGCTAGGTAGTTCAGCAGACAGCTAGCTGGGTATGTCAAGCTGGAAGGTACAGTAGATGGGTACATAGGTAACTAGGAAGTTAGGAAAGTAGGTAGGTGTATCGGTGGGCATGTAGCTCCTGGTTTGGCACCAGTATCAGGCCGGAAAGAAACGATACGTAACCCAACCTTAGTTATTAATGTGTGCTCTGTGAACAAGTTAGGAGAATAGACCATGCAGTTGACTAGTCAACGCATAAATGTGCCTATATAGTCCTTCTCACCCCTAATACCGCCATGCGTGGGCTGTGGATGTCGCCGCGTCCACGTCTCTTCCTGCTGGTTTAGCAGCCGGTGGCGTTAGCTCCACATCATGGACGGCCTCTCATCTGAGCCTGAGCAAGGGGGGGGGGGGACGGGGGGGGGGGACATACGCAATATTATTTGAAGTCATTTCATCTGGCTTATTCAGCAAGGCCTTTGCAAAATGGAAATCAACACAACAACTAGCGTGTTTGACAAAAAGTGTAATGTGAAACAAGAGCTTTTGTATCCCCACTCTGCCAAAACTACACACACACACACACACACACACAAACATCACTTGGGTGTGACAAAGAGCGCCTGTTGGTCCGCCTGTGGCAATTGGAGTGTTTGGCTTCGCTGTAGTTTGGCGACCAGCTGGAGACACGCACAAACACACACTGAAGAAAGCCTGCTGTATGCGAGGCCACAGGCGGGTGGAGGAGGAAAGCTTCTTCTTCTTGTGAGGAAGCTTTGGCTTGGCTTCAGAAACACACGCACACACACACACACACACACAGTCTCATCTTAATTCCTTCTGAAGGCCAACATGCTAAAAGTTGGAATGCATGCTAACAAAGTAATTCCCTGTTTTCTTGTCTTGAATAAATCTCCTTAGTGCCTAAAATAAGGGAGAGCCTTGTTCTTCCATTTTTGTTTATTAGCGACTGATACGGTCAATGTTTTTCTCAGTTTGAAATGAGAACGTGGATCTTAATTGAAGTCCTAATAACTCTTGTCTGCTAGCTCCACAATAGCACTTATGCTAAAAGCTTCCCAACGGAGCCACTCGGACCAAAATGCATGACTCACGCAGTAAAACGTTTCCCCTGCAGAAGAGCATGTGCTGTTTGTTAGCATGGATGGCAAATCCTTTGAAAAATGGCGAGGCCTTACAGCAGGATGGTAAAATGTGCTGCATTTAGTTTACTACCACAACTGTGTTTGGGACGTGGAAATGCGCAGGGGGGGGAACAAAATATAAGGGGAAAACAAAAACACAAAAAACAAAAACTTCCTTTTTTTGAAAAATTGTGTCATATTAATATAGCAATACAAGATTGATCGTGTGACGACTGGCGACAGTTCTAAACAGCACCCCCCCACAAAAAAAATCTGAACGCTACCATGCTAACAGTAGGTATGCTAACACATATCATGATAGGAACCGGAGTACAAAAGGCAAGTTGAATGATTAGGAATTGATGTCTTTATGTCCATTCATAATGAGAACTACTAAATATGAACATGCTAACAGTGGGTATGCTGACAGCGCATGATAGCAACTGAGTGGATAAAGCACTAAGACAGACTGAGGAGGAGTTCACATTGTGCTCTGTTGCCGGGTTTCAATTTATATTTCTAATGAGAATTGATTAAATGCTAATGGGTGTTTTTTTCCACTAAAAGAGCTTCGCTCACAAAACGGCCAGGTAAGGCATGAAAATAATGTGTTTTACCTCAAAACCCTATTTTGCCACTCGAGCGGTTCCTTGAAGCGTCTCCTGATTAGTTTGGATGCCTTTTTCTTTAAGTTTCCAAACAAAATGGTTTGCCAACCGCCACAGGGCAGGGTCAAGGTATCACAATCCACTGTTCGAAGAAGACTTTGAGAGAAGAAACACAGACCCCATACCACAAGATGCAAACCATTCATCAGCAAAAGGAATTGGAAGGCCAGATTGGATTTTTCAAAGAAGTACAGAGATGAGCCACAAATGTTTTAGAACAAAGTTTTGTGGACTGATGAGACGATTGAAGATTAACCTCTACCAAAGTGATGGAAAGGCCAAAGTATGGAGAAAGAAAGGATCTGCTTATGATCCAAAACACACAAGCTCATCTGTGAAGCATGGTGGAGGTAAAGTCATGGCATGTGCAAGCTTCTGGAACGGGCTAACTAGTCTTCATTGATGATGTTACTTATGATGGTAGCAGCCGAATGAATTATGAAGTCCACAAAACCATTTTGTCTGCCAGTTTAAAGAAAAATGCATCCAAACTAATCGGGAGAAGCGTCATCGTGCGACAAGACAATGACCCAAAACAGGACTTCATCGGGGGGGGGGGGGAGTGTAAGGTCTTAGACTGGCCAAGTCAATCACCGGACCTTAACCCCATAGAGCATGCATTTTACTTCCTGAAGAAGACACTGAAGGGAGAAACCCCAAGAAACAAACAAGAACTGAAAGAGGCTGCAGTAAAGGCCTATAAAAGTATTTCGAATGAAGAATGCAACAGTCAGGTGAAGTCAATGGGTCGCAGGCTTGATGCAGTTATTGGAAGTCAGGGTTACGCCACCGAATATTCAATGTTATTCACTTTAAGTTCATTTAATCATTTCTGTTGCAATACTTTTGCTCACTTGCTAAGTGGGTGGCTTCAAACAAAAGGTGCTCTGTCCTGAGTTGTTCAGCACATCGACATGTAAATACCATGAAATGAAAGCTAGAATTCTGAACTTTTGTCTCATATTCATCTTTTGATCTGGAACCCAAATGTCTTCAGTATGCAACAAAAACAAAGGAAATGAATTGTGGAGGGGACTGTATATGATAGCAATATAGGGTATAATATCAACTTGAACAAAGCAGTGTTTGGAAACTCAAACGAGATGTCTTTTTTCCCTAAAAAGTTGTTATTTTGGAGGTAGGGGGATTCCGCCCGACAGATATGATATATAAAATTTGAGTAAATAGTGCTACTTTATAGTATAGTACCTTCCTTTGCAGCGAATTTGGTCTCCGGTTCTGTCGACGATGTCACATCAACACATGGCGGCACATCAATTTTGGCGATGAAAAAGTGGCTATTCAAGGGCAATGATTGGAAATGATTGCCAGCTTCATCGTCTTAAGAAAAAATGTAATACAAATAAAACATAAACATAAAAAACACACAGGGAACTTGTTAGTGAAATATATAGGTCATCTGGATGGATATTTAACACAAACAATGTAGTAACACGTAGACAGACAATATAACAATATTCACAGGCATATACCGGAATTCTTAATCTTCTGCATAAAACTACTAAAATTACTGCAGCTCACAGAGTCACAGAAGTTGTGGAACTCTTCTTCATTTTTCTCTGCCTGACAATTTTATAGTGCCTCCGGGTGGCCAAGTCGCACACACCAGAAGGAGCCGCTGTAAATCAATCATGATGCACAATTGTCTACATTTTATTTTATTTTATTTATTACTAGATGTTTTTATCAACAACAATACTATAGAGGGCCATTTTTCCTATTAAAAAAACATGACATTAAAATAAATGACAAGCATTTTTGTTGGGTTTTTGGGGAGCCTAGAACAGATTAATGGCATTTGCATTCATTTCAATGGGGAAGGAGGTATTTGTTCACAAACACAGGTTTTTGCTTAAACAAGCGACTTTGCCATTTTAAATGTGATATTTCGCTATTAAAACACCATTTGCTCACCAAAAAAAGGCTACATTAGACATGAAAACGTGGTTTTGCTTGAAAAAAAACACTGCTCAAATATTTTTCACACTATGTATTGTCACGGCGGCCGACCGGTTAGAGCGTTTGCCTCACGGTTCTGTGGACCGGGGTTCAATCCCCGGCCCCGCCTGTGTGAAGTTTGCATGTTCTCCCCGTGCCTGGGTGGCTTTTCTCCGGGCACTCCGCTTTCCTCCCACATCCCAAAAACATGCATGCTAGGTTCATTGAAGACTTACATTATTGCCCGTAAGTGTCAATGTGAGCGCGTATGGTTGTTTGTTTGTATGTGCCCTGCGATTGGCTGGCAACCAGTTCAGGGTGTACCCCGCCTCCTGCCCGATGACAGCTGGGATAGGCGGCTCAGAAAAATGGATGGATGTAAGTATTGTCACACTCAGCAGTGCTTTATTTAGCCAGCAAAATAGTGGTTTCCCATCTAAATGGAATATTGTGTCATTAAAATACTATTTGCTCACAAAAAGGCTACATGAAGCATGCATAATGTTTCCTTAAAAACTACACAAATATTTCAAAAGTGAAAATATTTGTCCAGGAAAAGTGGTAGTTTTGACCTTAAAACTACTACTACTACTTGCTCACACAAAGTCAATATTGAAATCAATCCATTTCTTGGCTGTACAGCGACTAGCTGTCAACTTCCACCTGTTGCGCCGCTAAACGGCTGGAGTCAAAGCGCCCCTCGTCTTGACAGGCTGTTAACCTGCTGACCTCCGGGCTAGTGACACCCGTGAATGCGGCAAAGGGGTGTCAGGTGGGGTTGAAGAGGTCAAAACAATTGTGATGGTCCGAGGGCAGACGGGGACCTTCAGCAAACAGAGACTTGAGACCCTTTCACACTGCCTATCCAAGCTGGCCTTTTCCTGCAGCGCTGTCCCGTGTGTAAGGTACCGACACAGAACGAGGGGCTCGAGATAGGACGACCAATTTCCCCACTTTGGAGGTAGTATCGTGTGAACGGTACATGGAACACGGGACACAGAATGGGGGTGCGGTCAAGTCAATCTGCAAATGAAACAATTTTAGTATTATAGGCAGGACGGCGGCTGTATGAAAGGTGACCGAAAAGCCAGGACAGGGGTGTGAAGTTTAAAACCCCACACTCACTTCTTCTCCCCGTTGTCGCAATTGTCACTGCCTTGTCTGCTCTTAGATCTGCTGCAAAAAAAGAGACTTTAGCCCCTTTCACACAAAGTTTACACAACATTCCAAGACATAACAGAAGATTTGTCATTTATTCGCACGTGCCTTTCACACGGGACTGTTTTTGTGCGCCACAATTGATACCACAGGACGGGAGAAGTGTCAGGTGTTTATCCCGGATGCCGTCCCACCTCTGATACTACCGCAAAAGATGGGAAATTTGCGGGTCAACTTCAACCTCCCATTCCGTGTCCGTACCTTCTACACAGAACACACGCAAGACAATGCCCACAGATGATGAAGCGTTCCGCAAACAGGTAAAACTATGTGTACAACTTTGCAGCCGGGTCCCGGATTTGAATTACACCTTTTCACCCCTCTAATACTACCCCCGAAGGAGGATCCAACCGCCTATTCTGTGACTGTGGTCGGTACCTTTCACAGAGATGAGAAAAAGGAAAATGCCTCCATTGATGAATAGCGTGACAGTTGTAACAAAATAGTGGTCAAGTCAGGAGTCATCAGACTGTGGCTTTCACACACAACCCACCAAAGCAGGATATTTAAGTGTCTCCCAAAGAGATAAAATGGCGTGTTAAAGGTCGCACCCGGATCCCGGTTTTCCACTACTCCACTACTTTCACGCAGCCTACATCTCTGATCATCTCATTCACACATGGCAGCGACAGATGAAAAGGCTGGCTTTGATGGGCAGTATGAAAGGGGTTTTAGTTTCATTGCCAACACTATGGGGGGCGAGCGAACCACAATTCGTTAACACTTGCCCCTTTCACACACTTTTGGCAAAACTGGCTTTTATTCAAGAGCCAGACTTATCAGCATGTGCAGGGAAATTCATTGACTTCAACCCCCCATTCCAAGTCGGTATCTTGCGACACTTCCAGCTCTGACAACACCTCGGAAGTTGGAAAAAATGATCAGGTCGACTTGTCCCCCCATTTCGTAGACCCTTTTACTAAGACGTTTCCGCAAAATTGGCAAATCAGAAACAGAAAATCAGAAAAGCTTGGCGAACCGGAATTTATCTGCTTGTGCCTTTAACACAAAAACCACCGACATGGGATAATGACTAATTTCTTTTTACACTTTTACGACAAGTTTAAATGACATGCGCCGAGGCTAATGCTAACAACGACATCTTTAATCATCACAACACGAGACCTCAATGCAGATGTAGCTATGGAATAACAATGTTTGAATTGTTTTGCGACAGCATTTGGATTTTTTTCACATTTTACAGTGATTAACTATAAAATGCCGACTTTCAAAACAAATCAAGAAGAGGGCAATATTCGCCAACTCAAAAGGATAATGCTAAAAACAAGGCTAATAGCAAAATATGCCTCTTGGATTAACTATTAATGGCTTTTGCTTCGACACACAGTGCAAAAGTTACATTAAGTGGACAGGACTCAAGAAAGTCTAATGCCAACAACAAAAAAGACAACAAAAAAGCCCCAAAGGTCACACAAAACAACTGTCATCATCGCCTCATAAGACCGCGATTCAGACAGTGGATTCAGCATTTTTGGCTTTTCCTTTGGCAACACACATTGTAAAAGTTAGGCAGAGTGAGCGAGCTGACACAAGGCTCGTACTAAAAACAACCCCAACAACAAAAATACCCTCAAAGTCTCATCAATTGATTCACTATGTTTGGCTTTTTTTGGCGACACGTTCTAAAAGTTATGCGACGTGAGCGGACTCACAGAAGGCTAACGCTAAAACCCCAAAATAATTGCAGCAATGTAACTATGTTTGGCTTTTTTTTTTTTGGGTGACACGCATTCTAAAAGTTAAATAAAATGAGGCGACTCACTGAAGTCTGAAGCTAAAAACAACTTTTTTTTTTTTTTTTTTACACTTGTATGGCAGTTAAGAATCTTAGTCGGTTAAATTAAAGTTTGCCCACTATCAAAACAAATCAAGAAGACAATGGCACTGATGGTATGGCAAGGCAAATGCTAAAAACAATGCTAACAAAATATGCCTCTGCGGTCGCACAAAATGTCTTGGACAAACAATGTTTGGATGTTGCACGTAATCATTTTGTTAACACCAAAATTGAGCCAAGCTGCCTTACTACTGTGATAACGTCATTGCACAATTGTATGACAATTAAGAATGTTAAAACGAGAACAGTTGTTTATGGTAACTGTGGCCGACGGTCAAAACAGATCAAAGCTAATGCTAAAAACAATGCTAACGGCAAAATATGCCTCTTGTATTAACCACTATTGTTTTTTTCTCTTTTTTTGGGGGGGGGCGAAACACCTTTTAAAATTACAGCGGTTGCATGGCGTAAACCAAATACGAAACTGATTTATTACGGAGGTTAAGTACTTTTCACTTCTTGTAATATTTAGAATGTGTATTACCCCCCAAAAAACAAACAAACAAACAAACACAGTTAACCCAAGGGGCGTATTTTGCTGTTAACGTTGTTTTTAGCTTTGGCCTTACAAGTGCACAAACATCCACTTCTTGATTTGTTTTCTTTGGCGAAATGCTTTCTAGAATGTACATATAGTGTGTGGACTGATGGAAGGCTAATGCTAAAAACAACACTAAGAGCAAAAAGAGCTTCTGAATTCACACAAAACATCTTGGATTAACTATGGATGTCTTTTGTCGGTCACTTGCACCAAAGGTTACGTAAAGTGAGTGGACTAAGTCAAAGTTAACGCTAAAAACAACGCTAACAGCAAAATATGCCTCTTGAATGAATGATGATTTAACTTTTTCTTTGGCTTTTTGGGCGACAGACATAATAAATCTTACGCGTCGGCACAAGTTAGCACCAAAATCGTGCTAAACTGCCTTATTACAATGCTAAACTTCTTTTTTCCCTCGTATGAAATTCACTCATTGCTGTGGAAGTTTATATTCGTCAACTGGAATCCAACCGTTTACTGCCGTTTAAACAATGTATATACTCGTCAAGTCCGTTTTTCAATGGGTAGGTGTAGAAGAGGGTCTCGCCCAGCTTGTCTGTGAAATTCAGGTCTGTAAACCGATGTCATGAATAACAGCTACCTTTCGATGGCGCCGTTGCATCCCGTCGGATTTGCGATCAGCACAGATTTTGGGTAGAAGATACAGACTATGGGATGAATCTCGATTGACGAGGTAGAGAAATGCCAACACGCTGGAAGTTGGGCAAATTTGCACCTCGCCCTTGGATGGAGCATCTACATGTATGGTATAAACTGAACATGTAACAATAGCAAGTGGTGACAAAAGATGACGCAGTTCACAGAATGAATGACGAACGCCATGTTGAAAAGCTACCGACGTTCAACTCGAGCCGTGTGGCACGTCAGCATGTTTTATAGTTGTATATCTGCAGATAAATGATTGTTTTGCCTTCAAAAGCCCCTTTCTCCGTCTTGGTTTTGTTCTTTTATAGTTTCAGGTGTCGCAAAAGCAATGAATATTAGCTTCAAAGTCACTGTTCTGCTTGACATGTTTCTTTTCACAAAAAGAGTTTTCTCTGCTTTTGGGACAGAAATGGGTGTTCTGCTGCTAATTACTACAGAAAGGAAAATGCTACAGTGACACTTCTTTGGGATGAAAGAAGAGTGTCAACCCTTTCCTTTAGGTTTGGTGCTTATATGAGCACAGCACTGGGCGGGTCTTCAAAGATGAGCCCAAAAGCTCTAAAACGGCTTTGGGAAACTTTGAAATCAACTGCCATTGAATGAGTTACAAATGGTCAAGATTGATAAGTCACTCAAGGTGGGAAAAAAAAATTTATGCTAAAAACAAAGCTAACAGCAAATCAACAACAACAACAACCTTTTCTTTGGTGACACACCTTCCAAAACTGAAAACAAGCATAACGGACCCATTACAGCTATTAATTTATTTTAACACTTGAAAGACGACTCAATGTAATAGTCAGCAAAAACGGCTTCTGTAAGGTGATTTCCCTATAAAAAAAAAAGGTTTGTTTTGTAACACTAGTGCTCAATTATAACCAAACGTGGCGGCTAAATGAAGACCCCACAACTTTTTTTGCGACCCTTTTGCCCAAGTTAGCACGGCTAGCATCACAAAGCCTTCAAAACCGACGACAGCAACACCACTAAAAAAAATAAATAATAATAAAAATATATAAACTGCACCACTACCCCCCCCCCCCCCCCCCCCCCCACACGCACAATGTCACACTGTCAGCACAACAGCAGCACATCCGTGAAAAAAAGCACAAAAACGACTAAAAAATGAAAAGGTGCAGGTGGGGGGTGCAAAGAACTAAACACCCACCCCCACCCCATCACGTTTAATCCAAACCTCATGTAGAGGCTCCACACAGCAACTTCAGTGACGGGCCTACAGGCGGGAGGTGCACCGCAGAAGAGCGACAGAACAAGACGAGACACGCCGGCCAGACGAGCCCGAGCCCCGGGGAGGAGCACCGCGTGCATCCCGGTCGAGCTCCGAGCCTGCGTGCCTGCGTGCCTGCCTTCCCCCCTCCTCCTCGCTTCAAAGCCGGCGTGCAACTGAGGGGCCTGGCGCCACCATACATCCAACAATAGACACAAACACACAAATTGTCTCACACGTACGTACACAGACAACACGTATGGATAGCATGCCTGGTAGCAGCCAGCGCAAAGCCATGCTAGGAACCAGGAGGAGGCGGAGGAGGAAGGGGGACGAGGGGGGGGGGGTACAAACCGGCACCCGAAACCGGCCACCGAGGCCGGGGTAGGGGGAAGGAGGGGCAGGGGGGGCCGGTGGCGGTGACGACGGGTCCCCGAGCGCCGACTGACCTGTTCGAGAAGCGCCGGAGTCGGCTGGATAGTGGGTCGGATCCGAGTTAAATCCACTCGCGGTACAACAAAGAGGCGAAAATGACCGAGCGGCCGCGGAACAGGCCGAAGCACAGCGCTCCCGGAGCGGCGCCGCGCATGCGCCCAGCGCCGGAGGGAGGAAGCGAGAGAGGGCACTCGTTTTAGGGAGTTAAAAAAAGATAATAATATTAATATGAATACAAAATAACAGTATGCTTTTAAATAACGGGTAGTTACATAATTTGTGTATATTATATCAAGATACTGATACTTTGGTTTCGTTATTATTTTCATTTTACTGCACCGTGATCACCACCTCTTCCCTGATTGGTTGGCACCAATCACATGATTATCTTATTTCGTGATCCTGGCGTTTTGTCTATTTCAAATAGATCTGGCCAGCTATTTAAACGTGATCCATCTACCCTGACGACATCTATCATATCGCTACGTTTATCTACTTATTCTAGACCTATTTATCAATTTATTCTAGAGCTGTGAAACTTAAACTTTGACACCAAGTGCAAGGCTTAGTGAGGACTCACTCGCCTGTTGCATGAACTGATGAAGCATGCACGGATGAGAGGCGAAACGTCTTCCAAGACAAACACAACAGTCCAGTTGCAATCGATTCGAATGCCCCGAGAATAGTATAGGGACGCACAACACACACGCAGATTAAAATAATTCAGCATTTTGTTTTTTTTTAAATATATACAAATATAATTTGGATGATGAGATCTTACAGCAAATGAAACCCCCAAATTCACCATCTCTTGTAACGAAATGATTACGTAACAAACACTCAATAATAATGAAAGTGATTTTTAACGTAGAAATGAGGCAGGAATTTGGCTTCTCAAAAGTATTTTCCCAGTGTTTAATGAATGTATATAATGTATTAGGACTGAAATAAATGAACTTTTCTACTGTATTGGAATTTATTGAGATGTACCTGTGGATCTGCCCATCTGGTACAGTGAGCCTCCAAATTTGGTACGGTTCTCTTTAGTGGTACGTGAAAGAATCACTACCTAAACAGTGTACAGTTCAGTAGTACAGCATGTAACTTTTTAATAGAATACATTGGCTGGCAAGCAGTTCAGGGTGTACCCCGCCTCCTGCCCGATGACAGCTGGGATAGGCTCCAGCACGCCCGCGACCCTATTGAGGAGAAGCGGCTCAGAAAATGGATGGATGGATGGATGGACATTGGCATTAGATTTTTAAGATCTGTTTGTCTTTAAGTTTTACTGAGGCACACATTATTCAACTTTTTGTGTACAAAACATTTTAATCAAATCATTATTTAAGTACAGCGTTGTTCTTCCTATATTTAAGTGCAGTGTTAATGTTGAAACTGTGCATAATATTACAGTGGTTTACAATAATATTAAATATACTTTTTAAGAAGAAAAAAAACTCACCCTAGGCCTACTAAGCTTCTGTATTACAATGTTAGTCATGATAGTGGTAATTGGGGAGCTAACTATTTGCTTCCGTAGTACTTTAAAAAAAAGTAAAGTAAAAAAAAGTGGGATAGTAAAAGTCTATAATGTAGTTCAATGTCATTGTCTCTCCAGTCCAGAATGATCGCATCCGAGCGGCGCATCGTCGTTTGGCAATAGAAAATCTTTGAAGTCTATAATGTAGTTCTGTCATTTGTCTCTCCAGTCCAGAATGATCGCATCCGAGCGGCGCATCATCGTTTTATCAATAGAAAATCTTTGATGTGCTCAATGCACTGACAAGAAACAAATGTTTGTTTTATATCGATTATCTTGTTTTTCTCCTCCTCCTCGCGGGGTTCAGAGTTGCTCGTTGGGTTGACAAAACAATCCATTACTTGGGAACTTTGTCCTTCACGCGTGACGTGTCTCTCTTTTTTTTTTTTTTTGAAACACTCGAAAAGAAAGTCAAAAGTTAGCCAAGAATGTGGCGTGAGTGTTAGCTGGTTAGCCTCAACCGGGGCGTCCACCATGGACGACAAAGATGTCTCCTCGCCAGCTTCGGCGTCACCGGCTTGTCGTCCGAACGACGAGCTGAAGAAGTTGCTTCATTTTAAAGTGTACAAGAGGAGGTGGTTGGTGCTCCTGGTGCTCTGCCTGCTCAACTGCTCCAATGCCACGGTGAGTTTATCAGCCAACCGCTCAGATTAGATAATGGCGCCGAAAACACATTATTTTTTTTTTCTTTTCTGTGGTAAAATTGTCGATGTTATCGGGGAATGATACCGATTACTTTTGGTACGAATGGCTCCCGTAGTCAACATGTAATACACTCTTAATGTAAATAAAGTTTTATTGTATAACACAGTTGTACACCACGGCAAACCCGTAATGAAGTTTAAAAAAAAATATATATATATTGATGCTACTCTAAGTGGGTCAATTAAAAGTGAGCATTAATATCTTTACACAGTGTTATCTTTATAGATGTCTTATTTATATATTTTATTTTCACTTCCTCTTTTGTGGTCACGTGATATCATGTCTTATGATCGACCGGGACAACCAGTTTCCGCAGATTGTTTAAAAAAAAAAAAACCTTACGGTATATTCTGTTGCGGGGGTCAGATGATCCCGTTGAAAAAGATAAGAACATTTTAAATGTGCAAAAAATAATCTGCTATAGGTATGTTTTTGTTATTTTTTATCATATATATTGTAAATAATAAAAAATGTACATTTGATCACATATTAAAGGCCCAGTAACGCGGCCAAACAATGTAAGTTTGTCACGGCACAGAGAAGAGTGTTGTTAACAAGTCTGCCAAACAAAAAAAACAAAAAAAGTTTTTAATATGAGGCTCCCGAATCATGAAAACGAGAGCCTGTGAAAAAAACATGGAAAAAATGATACATTTCCTGTACAATATTCCCCCCCCAAAAACAGTTCAATTTTGGAGCAATTCGATGCTAAGAAACACTTTTTGTTATCTTCAGCGGTCATCTTTCGTATGCGTCTGTTTCCCAGCTATGGCTGACCTTCGCACCAGTGGCGGACCAGTCCGCCCAGTACCTGAAGGCCACCTTGGCGGACATCAACTGGTTGTCGCTGGTCTACATGGTGGTGTCCGTTCCGCTCAGCGTTGTGTCCACCTGGATGCTGGACACCATCGGGCTGCGCATCACGGTGACAAAGCAAATATTTGGTGGCTGTCGCGCCACCTGCTGAATAAAAGTCTGTGTGAATTGCAGATCTTTTCCCGATGGAATATTGTGGCAATAGTATCGTGATAGGCTGATTGTTCCCTTGTACGATTGTTCTTGTGTACCTAATGTACGCATTTCTGTAAACATCAAATACAATTTGTCACCTCAGTATTTTGTGTGTTCTTAGCTGATCTTGGGCTCGTGGTTGAACATGTTCGGCGCCGTCACCCGCATGATGGGGGGCCCGCCGGGCGAGGTCTTCAGAATCGAATACGCGGTGGTGATGCTGGGCCAGACGATGGCGGCGGTGGCGCAGCCGCTCGTCATCTTCACGCCGACCAAGATGGCGGCGCTGTGGTTCCCGGACCACCAGCGGGCCACGGCCAACATGATGGCCTCCATGGGTGAGGTGACCGCCGCCGCCGCCGCCGCCGTCACGTCCGCGCGGGACTGAACCGTATTTGCCTCGGCAGCCAACCCGCTGGGCATCCTGGTGGCCAACGTGGTGTCGCCTGCCATCGCGCGCACGTCCGATCGCATCCCCATGCTGGTAAGCTATCTTATACACACACACGACGGCGGACCATATGAGACGAATCGTCCACCTGGCTTCCTCCAGTTGTTGGCCTACGCCGTCCCTGCCTGCGTCATCTGTTTCCTGGCGACGGTTGCCGTACGCAGCAGCGCCCCGCCCACGCCGCCGTCGGCCAGCGCTGAATTTTCCACCTCCGAACCTTTCATGCAGGGCGTCAAACTGGTAGGGCCGTGCCCCTAACGGCGGCGGTTTAGCGTTGCGCAAAATGGAAATTCCATTTGTGTGCTTCGTGCCGTGCAGCTGCTGAAGAATCGAGCGTACCTGGTGCTGCTGCTGTGCTTCGGCTCCGGCGTGGGCGTGTTCACGTGCTTCTCCACGCTGCTGGACCAAATCCTGTGCGTGCAGGGCTACACTAACGTGAGTCGTTCGCCCGTCCCAGGAGTTGTTTTGACTTGGCGTTGGAAAATACGTTTGCCGCCGAAAGGTTGCTTTTTTGACTGGCTACATTCCGTTTCACATCACAAATTCACAGCGTCATCGATCAGGAAATGGGTTCCCCCACACATTTTTGGTCATAAATATTGAACGGGTTCAATATTCCAGATTGCATTTTTCACCAACTTACAGTACCCATTTTTATGAGCACTGAAGGCAATCTCGTGGGCATCTTTTTGCAAACAAAATCGAACTCACGTCAAGTCACGTGACCGCCACCTCTGTTGTCCCCCCTGCAGGACTTTGCGGGCCTGTGCGCCGCCCTCTTCATCGTGTTTGGCATCGTAGGCGCCGCCTTACTGGGCCGCTACGTGGACAAAACCAAACGCTTCACAGAGGTCATCAAGATCAACATGGCCTTCTCTGCCTTGGCGGGTATCGCCTTCTCTGTGGTCAGCACACCGCACGCATTTTCGAGCTTCGCGTGGTTACGAGGTTGGAACGCTGAATCCGAATCGTCCCCAGGTGTGCCTGATGCAGCGGCAGAGCGTCGCCGTGGCGGCCGTGTGCTCACTCTTCGGCTTCTTCGGGTTCTCCATTTTCCCGGTGGTCATGGAGGTGTCCGTGGAATGTTCCTACCCTGTGGGAGAGGCCACCTCGGCCGGACTCATCTTCATATCGGGGTACCGACTCCAATCGGAATCAGGCGTTCGTTCAAAATCCTGGAAATCCTCCAAAAATACCCAAATTAAATTAACCCGACATTCATGTTTGTTTTTCTTTTTTCCCAATTCTGGGGTCTGGGACTCATAAAATGTGTAAAATAAGTGTGTGAACTTTGACGTCAGAGTATTCATTAGCATATTTATGGAACAGCACATCTAAAATACTTCACAGTTTGCTAGACTCTACGTGTGTGCATATGTAATGGTCTGCGAAAACTAATAAAAATAATGAGATGAAGCATTTTAATTGGGAGAATGTGTGGGACCCTTAAGATATGTACATTTTAACGAGGATACAGATGATAAAATCTGTTTGGTTTTGGAGTGAGTTATGGTAAAGCATCTAAAAATGCAATTCAGTTGATGGAATACAAACAAAAGTAGCAAGAAATAAAGCCATTTGGGTTGCATGTCTAGTACCCTTAAATTACATTCATTCGTTTTTGTTTGTGTATGTAATAGCCCTCTAAAAGATGATTTCGTTGCCAGAGTTAGAAAAATTAACACTATACGAAATAAAGCAATTAAGGCGTGGGCACGTCTGTGAGGCTTAAGTACATATACGTTTTCGTGTCTGGGCAAATGGGGAAAGGCAGGGGGCGGGCTCAACTGGGACCATAGAATTTGTACATTTTGACCAGGATGCGTGCATACAAAATTTCCTGGAATTTCGAGCAACTGTCAAAAAGGTGATTTAGTTGCCAGAATAAGAATAGAAATGAGAAATAAAGTAATTCTTTGCACATTCATTTGCTGATCGAGTTGAGAGTGTTTTGCCTTTTTCAGACAAATCCTGTCCATCGTCTACATCGTCCTCCTCCAGTCTTTGGCCACGCCCGTCGCAGAGTCACCGCGCTCCACGTGCGGGCTCGCCCCTCAAAGCTGGAAGGGTAAAGTATCAGGGCCTTTTCATCATTTTTGCATAATTAAAAAAAAAAAACTTTTTTGCACTTTACAAATAAAACCAAAGTCAAATGTAATTTATTTTTTTCATCTTCATTAACTACTTAAAAAAATACTTTGGATATTTTTATAAGGTGGAAGCCTTTTTTCAGGAAAATATACAATAAATAAAAAAACAAAACAACGGTATATTACCCGAACTAGTCTTACGGGCTAAGTTAGGAATGAAGTGTTGTACTTTATTAGAACAAATGTATGCTTTTTGTCATTTTGTGTAACAACTATATGCCATCATGTTTTTTTTTTTTAAAGAAATACTTTGTCTTTTGGAATTGTGTCATGATGCCCTCAGTGTCCATGATGGTGCTGGCAGCGCTGACCACCACCTTCACTTGCATCTTCATAGTCGTCTTCCGCACGCGCTACAGGCGCCTGGAGGCCGAAGAGGACGCCACCTACGGGCGCAAACGAGACACCCGATCCACCGACCCCACCCAAGCCAGTGTGGACACGTGATCCATAATGAGAGAATAACCAAGCTTTTTTTTTTTTTTTTTTTTTTTTTTTTAAATTAATGGCGCACACACACATTTAGAAACCAGTTTAAGGGAAATGATGTTCATTCAGTGTCCTGCCGTGACCAAAATGTGTCAGATATGTAATTTGCACTTTTTTTTTTTTTTTTTTTTTTTTAAAAAGGTCTTCATTCAATGTAAATTATATTTTTAAATCCATAATTTAAAGCTGATCTTATTTCAAATTGGGCATTGTTGGTGTATTCATTGTTGAGAACAAGTTTTTATTTTTTATCTTTATTTACTCTGACTACGTAATTATTTAGTTTTGTGTGATCCTGAACAATGCATTGTTTTTTGAAATAGATTTTTCATATGAAAACTATTTAAAATAATAAAAAAAAAATATTTTTGTGAATGTGATTCTTTGTATGTAAATGTCAAAAGAATTTCAATAAATCTCTTCGAGTTTAGGCATTATCCACAAAATGCTGATTTTGAGGGTTTTAAATTCAACAAATTTTGATCTAACTATGTAACTATAAAAGAAAAATGAATACAAATATTGTAAGAAAGCCAACCAACACATTGGGTTTAAAGGACTTCAGAGTTTTTAATTCCTTTTCAATTCCACATAAAACAAATATTAAAAAAAAATCAAAAGGTTCTCTCTGGACTTGGAGTCCATCAAAGGGAACCTGTAAAAAAAAAAAACGGCGTCGTAAATAAAATTATTATTTTTTTTTAATGGCTGGGGGGGATTCTTGATGCAAGAGCCGGAACGTTCCGCTGAGGATTTTCAGAGCTGAAGGGCACAAAACTGCTGGTAGACGGCCAGGATGTGGTGGTCCAGCTCAGCCGTGAACAGCAGGTTCTCCAGCGTGCCCATGTACTGCTGGATGGTCACGTGGTGCTGACGAGGAACCGTGTGGCGTTCGTTTGAGTACTTGATCTAGTGCGCGAGTGTGCGTGTATTAATGTGCGTGCGCATGTTACCATGAGGAAGATCTGCTGCAGCCTCTCCACGCAGTTCTTGTACCACGGCGTGCTTACATTGACGCTGCCCGTCTCGCAGCGCACCAGATGCTCCGTTAACAGCATGATGAAGCGCTGCCGGGCCGATAGGAAAATTGTTTCAAAAATTGGTTTAAATGTCACAGGGACTGGGCGATTCATCGATGTAATCAATTAACGGTCTTTTGCGGGTGACATTGTCATTTTTTGTC
This sequence comes from Phyllopteryx taeniolatus, assembly GCF_024500385.1. Taxonomy (NCBI): domain Eukaryota; kingdom Metazoa; phylum Chordata; class Actinopteri; order Syngnathiformes; family Syngnathidae; genus Phyllopteryx; species Phyllopteryx taeniolatus. Next base: position 27,755,299 of record NC_084511.1, on the reverse strand, counting down.
AATTGAGAAGACGAAAGGTTCCCACCTGGAAGATGACAAGGAAGAGATTCTTCTGCTCGCTCTGGGCCGCCTCCACCTTCTCCTGCAGCCTCTCGATCTGTTCCTCCAGCTGACCCTCCTCGTCCTCACTGTTCTTCTCCATGTCCTCTTCGTCGCCGCTGTCTCTCGGCTGCCCGACACCAACAGACAAGACGTACTGAGTTGAAATCCACCCGCTAATTGGTTACGAGTAGTAACGGAGGCGAGTAACGGTGGCTGTGTGGAAGGGGAAAGTTGGAAACCGGAAGCAGAGTGTGAAGTGTACACTTCTCCCAATATGCCACTTTGTGTATCGAGAACAGATGAATAGTCATAGCTACTCGATTCATGTTTGCAGCCCCACACCTGACAAAATCCCACTTCAAAAAGAGTCGAGAGCAAAGCCCATTTAAGCATCAGCATCCCAGGGGTAGTTGTCATGTGTGTGCCGCTACACAGACCCAGAAATTTAATTGAACTTAATTGCAATTCGCAGCAAGCAGGGACCAGCGTATAAAAAGTAGGCGTTACACGGTCAGGATTTTTGGGGCCGATCACCGAGTTTAAAAAAACGATAACATCACCGATCATGATGGAGGAATGTGTACTTAATTGCTCAAAAAATGATATTTACAAGAAATAATGTATCTTTGTTCCTCTATTTATGCCAGACAAAATAAATGAACCGTCTTCTATTAGATGGCAGGAAGTACGTACAGTCATTCATGGATCCACGTTTGGTGACATTTTTGTTTGTCGGTGTGCCGTGAGATTTTTCAACTGTAAAATATGTTCCTTGGCTCCATAAAGGTTGGAAATCACTGCTCCAGTCAGGTCGTGGATTCTAATCGGTCAGGTCAAACCAACATTACAACATGACACAAATAATGGGTGCTAACTTACTCTAATTAAATTACGTTACTTTTAAGAAATTGACTTCACCCACACCGAAACTTTAGAGCACGATTCGACAGAACGGCAGCATGTTCACGTCCAACCGTTCCTGCTAGCACTAGCTTGCTAGGCTACATAACGTTTTTTGTCGCCTGCTTGCGAGCCGTATCGTATTCAAAGTACGTGAACGTACCTCAAGCGAGCCTTAAAGCAACGTCCTCTCCTGTCCGGAGCACCGGTGACCACCAACACACGGTTTTCCCCATTTTGTTCTTACAAACACACGGCGCGCTCCGCTATTGTCGTCGTCGCCATGGTAACGAGTGTATCCGGTCGCGTTTGAGTTGACACAATTAAGCCCGGTGATCGTAAAAAACGGAATACAAGATTTGATTGCAGGAGTCTGACGGTGCAATCGTAAAAGAGCAAATTTGTCTTGTAGTCTGATCCGGGCATCACGCGGGGTCTGTCTCAGACGTGTTGTCTGTTACCGATAAGGCAGATCAAATCGGTGTAAAGTCTAGTAAAAAGGCACAAACGTCAACACTTTACTGGGTTCTGTGTGAAATGCAGGGTAACTAATACTACATCTTCCGTTACTTCTCTGTGTGAAAGAAGACGTACCCTCTTATTTTGCTGCTTCTCCAACTTGTCCTTTGCCTCCTCCAACTCCTTCTGGATCTTTTGGACGTGTTTGTTCATCTTGCGGATGGTCGAGTGCAGGATCTCCCATACGTAAAGTCTAGGCGAGGTGAAAGGTGAAAATGAATTGGTAGAACTTTTGCAAGTCGATGAGGAAGCAGACCAGGCACGTACCTCGTGAACTCGTGAGCCATGTCCTGAGAAAAGAGCCAGTTGGCCACGGCGGCGCAGTCCACAATCTGCGTGCGGATCATCTTGTCCACCAGCACGGCGATCATCTAAAGAGATTCAAAAGTTCCGGAACGTAAAGCGGGAACGGGAACCGCCGAGTGCGGAGTGGGGTTGTCCTACCTGCGGGTGGTTCTTCCACACCTCGTAGATCACCTTGAGAATGTGCAGTTTGCCCTCATCGCTCTCGGTCAGGTTCTTCAGGATCTCGTGAAACCTGCAGAAGACGAGCTCGTCTGGAGTCACTCTCGCGAGTGCTTTCCACTCCCGTTCACTCCCGGTGACTTTGTTGTCATAGTTCCCGCCCCATCGCGTGATCAACAGTGAACTTTTTTTGTTTTTTTTTTAATTAAAAAATTGGTTGATTGACGTATTGCAATAGACAAACACAGTGGAACCTCGATAGAACGGACAATAGGGGCAAGGGGCCGTCCAATATAGCCGATAGTCCGTTACAGTGAACGGCTCATCGGAACCATAGCGAAACATTTTCGACGTCTGAATGGAACTTACTTGCCGAGGGCGCTGAACGAGTGGCTGAAGGATTTCGCAGCCAGGTGAAGAAGCGTCTGCAAGAAGACATCCAGCTTCAACGGGTTGAAGCTCTCGCCTTCGTCTGCCAGGAGAAGAAGCAGGAACGTCCAATATTTGTTTTCATATCATCAGCTGACGTAAAGTGTGACAATGTAAAAAAAAAAAACAACAATAACCGTCATCGTCATCCTGGTTGGGGTTGGGCACGTCTTTGAGGATGGTGAGGATCTCCTCGTTGGACGCTCGGTTCTTAATGGCGTTGCTGACGGTGATGGACAAGGGGTAACCCGGCAACATCGCTGAGGCAAAAAAAAAAAAAGACAACGTCAGCTGTGAGTGAATTCAAGGGCATGTCACGTTTGTTGTGGTTCACGAACAACAAAACGGCGTACAAGCGCTTTCGTCGGCGTATTTGTAAATGAAGACGGGCTCGGCCGGGATGAGGGCGGCGAAGGTGGGCGGGACAATTTCCACCATCCTTTGGTGGTAGGACAACCTGCACAACACAAGACATTATATATATATATATTTTGACATCACATTATTTACATTGGATTTATTGTGTTCATGTCTTCAATCGTCTGGACACGCCAAGCTTAATACATTTGAATTATATCTAATTTATCTACAGTACCTCTAATGTACAATATATTTACATTGTTAATGTCCAAACATACAGTACACATTGAACGCATCGTATTGACATTCATTTTTCCTGTCGACATCTAACGCAGCATTTTTACACCACATTTAATGCATGTACCTCGACTGTATCATATTTAAAGAATGCACACCTATGTACTATGTGTACAATATAGTTCATGTTCTACAAACCTCTAACATACAATATTAACATCATATCAAATGTATTTACCTGTAAAGTACCACATTACGGTTACATTTGCTGTATGTCCCTCACGGAGCATATTTACATCAAACTTCATTTTCAAAATACGTGCAATGTACCTTATTTCCATTGATTGTGTGTACCAAGTGTATCATACTTAAACGTTCTGTGGGCATCTGATGTACTGCTAATGGATGAGATTTATGACATTGGATGGTCTACACACCCCTGATGTGCCATATTTACATCGATTGAATTACACAAAAACTAGTTCTTACCTCATACACTTCTCCAGAACCTCTTTGACAAATTTGGGTTTGGGTTTCTCGAGATCCAACGTCAAACAGTCAGCCCTTTACAAAAAACGACGACGAAGGGTTAATCAAGCCTGCCGTCCCTGCGAACGCTAACCATCCACGCTCACCAGTCGTCCCAGCTCCATCGGAACTGGAAGTTGCTCAGGTGGTGGGAGAACCAGTTGATGAGTCTGGAAGCAGGAAGAGGGCCGGGATGAGAAGGGAAGAAGATGGGCGTGGCCCGTCAGCAAAGGGCAGGGAAGAGACGTTTTGTACCTGTCAATGCAGGTAGTGTTCATGGTGTCTAGGCGCATGTAGAGCATCTCTGTGGCTTGGGCCAACTGAGGCACCGAGTTAAAGAAAAACAAGCAACATCTCTTCGGCGCTTAGGGCGCTAGTATTCACAATTCCACTTTCGGCGGCTCATTAGGCCGAACGCCCTCGGAGGTCGCTTTCGACCAAAACGGACCACTTGCTATTCGTTTTCAGGCACAGGTACTTGTGACCTCAACGTCAACAAAACGTCCAATTCTTAAGGAGGAAATCGATGACCTTTCATTACCTTACCTTTATGTGTCGGACGCAATTTAAAACGAAAGAAGCCACACGGCAAAAATCGAGATTAGGATACGACTTGCGGTAGCGAACCGGGCTGCAGTTTGCACAGCTCGATCAGCAGTGACGTGTACATGACGTTGAGGTGAGGCGGTGAGGGCAGCTGGAAAAGTTCTCCAAAAATCACCTGAAGGGGAAAACAAAGGAAAATGTCGTTCAAAATCCGTGTTTTATATTGATGGTTTTGTGTAGCGTGTGAAAGAAATGAGCGCACCTCCACAATGTGATAGTTGAGCGGGATCTTATTTTTGCCGGGGTAGTTGAGCAACTGGGCGGCGCTGCAACAAGTCCAAGTTGTCAGTATGCGTGGGCAGTGGTGCCTTGACTTACGGGTTTGATTTGTTCTGTGACCACACTCACAACAACAGCAGTTTTGGTTAAGGTTTTTTTTAAGCTCTCTACAGTATTGGACTTTATAAAAACAGAAATAGAATGTAAAGAATGAAACATGTTCTGCATCATGCTTTCAATACCCATTGACATTGTGCATCTTCTAGTGTGCACGCCTTGGCCACAAGGGGGCTGCATAATATAGGCATACATCCGAACGTAACTAACTACCGGCGTGTCTGAGTGAGCTGCTGTAATATTAGTTGTTTTTCGCGAAGAATAAAGAACATACAGTATGCCTGTGTGTATAGTTACACTATCGGTCTACGTGCGCTGCTGCATCATCTTTGTTCAAATAGCCATTGGTTAAAGGGTTGGAACCGTAACATCGATGCTGGTTTCGTTATCCCATCTATGGCATTTTGCGTTAACATTAAGCCAGCAGACGTTTGTAAGTTATGTGGGTTGATTTAATACACAGCATGTGATTCATTTTGTTTTACGTTTGAACTTCAACTTGGAACGGCAGTACAAAAACGACTCGTAGGTCGAGGTACCGCCGTATACACGATTTAGACAAGCAAGCGTGTGTATAGCTTACCAGGTTCTGCGCTCTTTCCAATGAGTCTTCATGATGCAGTGCAGGTTCTCTTCGATGACAAACCTCTCCACAGAATGACTGCCGGGCATGACCGGACCCTGATGGCAACACACAGAAGTCACACAAAACACACACACACAAATCTGTGTTTGCCATTTAGCACAGATGGGTACAACATATGGAGAAAAATGCATAGTGGATCTCCTTTAAAGACATTTTGGCATGATAGCGGACAAACGGGGCAAAGACATTGTCCTTGGAGGAGGTCTGCGCTCTGCTCAGTGGCATTCTAGTTTTTATGATCAATATCATCATTTAGCAGTGCTAAATGAACAAATGTAATGGTGGCTTAAGAATTTTGGACAGTTCTGTATATAATTAAGACAATAACAAAAATCGAATTATTCATTTATTATTCAAGTAAACTATTTTAACATTGTACATACACAGTTAACTTTTTCTGTAAATCTTATGACCTGGCCCCCTGTGTCCATTTTAAAAATCAAGTGTGTGCGTGTTTTTTTTTTTTTTTTTAAATCACAAAATGTCAGTATGGTAATATATGTTCGGCCCCAAAACTCACATGTGGACTAAAACGTCATGACTGGGGCCTTTCGAGTGGAAACTTTGCGCTCTGAGAGGGCAGCAGTCATGTGGCGACACGGCCTACCTCGGGGGCATCGGTGTAGTCGAACATGCGGAAGATGACGCGAGGCATGGGGTACTGGGCGTCGGGCATGTGCCCCGGCGGCGTGAAGGGGGGCAAGTTGTGCTGCAGGGCCTCGCACAGCACACTGTCGAAGGCGATGTACGGCCGCAGGATGTGGCGCTCCAGCCAGCGGTCTTTCTTCAGCTTCTGGATCTGCGCCCAAAGGCAGTCTAGGTACTGCGAGGACGCAGAGTCAGCGTTAAGTGAGGGGGAAAAAATTTTTTTATTGAAATGAATTCAAATTTCTCACCTCTTCTTGTGGGTGGGGTTTCTCAGCGGTCCACACCTGAAGCATCGGGAGATGAGTCTTCACTCGCCTCCTGAAAAGAACAAGTACAAAATGCAGAATCAGCTTGTGTGGCCTGGCTAGAACTAACAAGGACACTAAACTGCTTTTATTGAAAACACACAAGGTTAGTAAAATGTATGACAGACACAAAGATAAGAGTAGTCAGTCATATTTTGCAGCGGATTAGGCAGCGAACCAGTCAATCGACTGGGGCACCATCTGACTGAAAAATCAACTCATTCTTTAAATGTGTGATATCGTAATTGGTATGTCATATAGCTCCATGCTGGTACTTTTGGAGGTGGAAATCGCATCAAAGGTTTGGACTTTTAAAAGACGAAGGGATCGCTCTTCCGGCCAACACTGCGATGTGCCGCCCGCACAAGAATAAAGTTGTATTTTTAGATCTCCTCCCAGAACAAATGCAGCAATCCAAGAGAATAATGTTGTATTTTAAAGAATTATTCTACAACCCCAATTCCAATGAAGTTGGGACGCTGTCTTAAACATGAATAAAAACAGAATACAATGATTTGCAAATCATGTTCAACCTACATTTAATTGAAAACACTACAAAGACAAGATATTTCATGTTCAAACTCATCAACTTGATTGTTTTGAGCAAATAAGCATGAACTTAGAATTTGATGGCTGCAAAAATCTGGGACAGGTGGCAAAAAAGAGTGAGAAAGTTGAGGAATGCTCATCAAACATCCCACAGGTGAACAGGCTCATTGGGAACAGGTGGGGGCCACCGATTGGCTCGAAAAGGAGCTTCCCTGAATTGCTCAGTCGTTCACAAGCAAAGATGGGGCGAGGTTCACCTCTTTGTCAACAAGTGCGTGAGAAAATAGTTGGAACAGTTTAACGACAATGTTCCCCAACGTACAATTGCAAGGAATTGAGGGATTTCGTCATCTACCGTCCATCATATCATCAAAAGGTTCAGAGAATCTGGAGAAATCACCGCATGTAAGCGGCAAGGCCGAAAACCAACATTGAATGCCCGTGACCTTCGATCCCTCGGGCGGCACTGCATCAAAAACCGACATCGATGTGTAAAGGATATCACCGCATGGGCTCAGGAACACTTCAGAAAACCAATGTCAGCAAATACAGTTGGGCGCTACATCCGGAAGTGCAACTTGAAACTCTACTATGCAAAGCAAAAGCCATTTATCAACATCACCCAGAAACGCTGCCGGCTTCTCTGGACATCTCAGATGGACCGATGCAAAGTGGAAAAGTGTTCTGTGGTCCGACGAGTCCACATTTCAAATTGTTTTTGGAAATTGTGGACGTCGTGAACATGAAATATCTCGTCTTTGTAGTGTGTTCAACGAAATATAGGTTGAACTTGATTTGCAAATCATTGTATTCTGTTTTGATTTTTTTAACAATGTCCCAACATCATTGGAATTGGGGTTGTACAATCTCACAAGCAAGAAGCCCTATTTCTTTTTTTTAACGGTAAAAGGTAGTAATCTTGTGAGAACAAAGTCGTACCTTTTTGAGATGAGAAATTTGTAATTTCACCAGAATAATGTCACGCTTTTTCAGGAAAAAAAAAAAGAATCCCATGAGAATATCATTGTCGTTTTTTCCAGAAAAGTGTAGCAGTCTTATGAGAATAAAGTCAAGATTTCTTCTTGAAAAAATAGGCCATAACATTATAAGACTGAAATTGTAATTTCGCAAGGGGTGAAGGGAAATGTTTTTTCAAGTCAAGTCCTACTTGAGGTAGCCTTCAATCTGGCTGAGGAGTCGGTCCATCTCCACATCCTTCTTTTCGTAGAGCTCCTTGCCCACCCACGGCAGGCAGGACAGCACCACGAACACAAACCAATCAGACCGAACCTTCGCACCCAAACACAGAAAAACATTACACAAACCCTTCTTAACTGCCCCCACATAATATTGTGAATTAAAATACCTGCGGTACATCTTCCTCCTGCGTAACGCTGACAAAGTTCTCAAACATGGCCACCATGGATGGCGCGGCAATCACGTGGCAGTTGACCAAGTCGGACAGAAAGCGCACCTAGACGAGACGCCGCGTTAGGAGGACGAAAAGGCCGTCTACGTTGTCCCGTCCCGTGTTGCGCCGTTTTACCAAGTAAACGGCCTCGCTGTAAAGGTTGTTCTTCAGCGTCTCCTTTAGCTGCCGGATCATGGCTTCCACAAACTCGCCGCCAAAGTTGTAGTTCCTGGCGTTGAGGAGGCCCACCAGCGTGGTGTACACCGTCAGCTTCTCGGGGAGGAGGCGAGCCCTGCGGATGCAAGAAAGCCGATTATGACCACGACTACAACGAGGGCGTGCGTGTGTGTATGTGTGTCTTACGTACACGGCACATAAAATGCGAAGGATTTTGTTCTTGTAGTTGGGAAGGTCGGCCTCCAACACGCCGGCGAGCCCCTCCAGGTTGCTCTCCAAGGACGACTTGCTCTGCTCAAACAAACATTACACTACAGCTGTTATTGTTCTTCTACCGCTGTGTCCGCTCAGGCATAAAATGGCTCCAGGAATGCATTTTTTTAAAATAACATCTCGAAAAACAATTGCACACTGAGGGACTTCAATTTGTAACTATTTAACAAACAGGCGAATTCAACACAGCCAAAGTTAGCAAGTTTGCATATATCCCCTTGAGGTGCAATTACGCAATATGACTTCCTGTACAAAATCGTTACCTTTTCTCCCACGTTGCATATCAGAGACTCCAGGCTGTCTTCAATCTCGGTGGGCTCAGAGGTTCTCCTCCTCTTGTGATCCTGGCCTCCTGGTGGTTTCACATTGGGGCAGCCGAAAATAACATTTTACATGCGCTCAAAACCAGCCAAGTCCTTGTTCACTAAATGTCTTCGTCTACTTGTGTCCGAGTGTGTTCTTGTCTATTAGAACTAGTAATATAGGAAATCATTAACATTTGGTGGGGGGGGGGGGGGGGGGGGGGGGGGGGGGGGGGCATCAACTTTTGGTAAATTTGTTCCCAGACTGTACTGTACCTTCATAGATACCATATTAATTAATTTTCCACTATAGATTTTTTATTGGCAAATTCATCAGATTTCACCCCCCAAAAATAACAATACTGTCGCATTGTTTCTTAATTAGCGTTTATACAGAAGGAAAAAAATGATTCAATAAACCTACGTCTGCCTTCTTTGCTGCCTCTCGCTAATTCAGAAGCTAAAAACAATGCTCACTAGGGAACAACGACGTTAAAAGGATAGCTTTGTGATTGCGCAAGTAAACTAATGAATAAGAATACCCTAATAATCTAAGGGTATTTCCTGTCATTTTCCTCTTACAGGCGATGTTTTAACAAACATGCAGCGGGAAGCAAGGCAACAACAAACCCATGAGGCTAGCTGCTAGCCGCAATTCATTTGGCCGAACGTGGAAAAACGACTACGTCAAAGTCAATCTTACCGTCATAGGAGTCACTGTGTCGTCTCCTGGACATGTTTTAATCGGTCCCGCCGTGAGTATTGTACAAAAAAATGAAATTAATGTAGAAGAAACCGTGAAAATGCGCCTTTGACGTAGCAACGCACCTTGGCGGCAACCGGCGACAAATAGCCTAGCTTGCTAGCCGGCCCATTCAAGTGAGACACACATCCGGTAACAAGCAGAAGTGCAACCGCTTTTTCTGTCCGGCCCGTCCAGCCGAAGCTTTTTTGTTGGCGGTGAATTAGGAAAAAAAAGAAAAAAGAAGCAAAATCTATATAAATGTCTTCAGTTACTTTATGAGGTTTTATATATATATATATATATATATATATATATATATATATATATATATATATATATATATATATATATATATGTTGTTGCTGACCAAAAAAATGTACAGATACTATTTATTTAATAGAATTTTCATGTATTAAAATCATAACTACTCGTGACTTTTCTTTTAGTTTATTTTCTTTCTTTATTTACTTGTGCCTAAAACTTATAAATGGCTTCAGTTTGTATGTATAGTAGTGTGGATGATACTAAACTACAATACAAAAATAAATGAATGCGGGCCCATTCAAGTGAGACGCACAGCGAAAGTGCAACTGCCTATTCTGTCCGGCTTGTCCACGGAGTTTTTTTGTTTTGTTTGTATACCGACGTGCGAAAACAAATTAATTTTAGCTGCTAAAAAATAAACATGGCTTCGGTTTGCTCAGAGTTTCTAGACTGGGATCTAGTGGACGCGAGTTCGCTCAATAATGGATTAAAAGATGGAAAACAACTGTGTGCGCCGCTCAGAAGGGTCTACAACCTCAACAAGAGGAAGGTGAGTAACACTGGGAAACACAAGGCACCTCGTGCAAAAGTCTGAAGTCTTTAAATTTCCAGCCAAATCAAGTTACTGTCGAAAATAATAAATAAACCAAGCCATGTCGAGTCCACACTAAATTTCAAGCAAATCGAGTAATACAGTCTTGCTCAGTCATAACATATTTTTGACCATTAGCCACATTGCACTCAGTATCACAGCTAACACAAGACATAATCACGTCTGTTTTTAACTGTCGCATTGTCTTCTCACTTAAACGCATAAGCGAAATTCTTCTTCTTCTTCTTCTTTTTCCTTTGGGCTTGTCCCTTTAGGGGTCGCCGCAGAGCGTCCGTCTTTTCCATGTCAGCCTATCTCCTGCGTCCTCCTCTCGGACACCAACTGCCCTCATGTCTTCCCTCACGACATCCATCGACCTTCTCTTTGCTCTTCCTCTCGCTCTCTTGCCTGGCAGCTCCATCCTCATCATCACCATCCTTCGACCAATATACTCACCATTTCTCCTCTGGACGTGTCCAAACCATCCAAGTCTGCTCTCTCGAACTAAACGCATAAGCGAAATTAATCTTAGTTCATGTCTGACCAGCTATTGATGAGCTCAACTGAAGTTAACATAGCTTGAACTGTTAACCTTGAACTACGGAAGCCGTGAAAAGGAAATGATGTATGATCATATGAGATGATATGAGACTATGATCCCAGGACACTTTATTATATCAAACGCATTTTACAAAATTCTCCTAAAATCATGATTTACAGATGATCATCAGAAGTGCGATTGTAGATGTTTTTGCAGTGAAGACTCTCTAGAACATCCAGTAACGACCCAGGCTAAACTTAGTTTCTCCCCGACATACAAAGATGTTAGTCTCTTAGTTAAGATGTATCACTTAAACATACTTCCTTGAGACCAATTGACACTTTCCTAGTAGCCAGGGCTTTTGCCCCATCTTGTGGCATAAGTTCCAATCGGAAAAAAACGAATCTGTCATTTTTTTTAAACGCGAACCGCAAATAGGCAGGGGTTGACTTTTCGTTGTAGTCATCGCAAACTAATGTTTCCTGTTCTCTGTCAGTCCTTCGCTGCCTTTGTGGCGTCCAAGCGAGAAGCCGGCTCCGAGGCGGGAGGGAGACCATCTTGGCGCTGCTGCGGCCTTGCCTTTGCCAAGCAGGTCGCCGTTCACCAGCACGTGGCCGGGACGCACGCCGGTGAGATCCAGCGGCTGGCGCGGGCCCAATACGAGCGCATGCTCAGCCACCGGCAAGAGGAGGAAACAAATGACATCAAACCATGTGAAAGCTTGTCCGTGGACATCTCCTTGTGGATGCCAGACATTAGTCACATCCCTCACGAGCAGCTTGAGAAGTAGCCAGATTTTCGGTCACTCGACAAGCAACTTTTGTCTCAGTTTAACTCTGTTGTTCTTCTTCTCCCCAGAGGCCCCGGCCAAGTTCTGCTGTACTATCGCTACTGCCACGTGGAGGAGCCGCACGTTGTCTGCGCTTGGCAGAGAGCTCTGTGCCAGCGCCTCCACTTAACCGGCAAGGTATGGAACTCGTGGCAAAAGTACAGATACTTGTGGGGGGGGGGGAAACGGACTGTGATAAAAGTAGATCTACTGATTCTACCTCTGTACTTATAGTGGGAGGAAAAAGTATTCTGATCTTCCTCTAAATCACAATAACGCCACGTTGTTGAATGCAGTACCATCGTTTTGTCATTCAGATCATATGTGCCAATGTTTCTCGGGGCCCACTTCACATCGGGGTCCTTGGCCATTGCCCGTTGTCAAGTTACTTACCGCCACTGGTCGGGAGTAGTGACAAAATGTTTCTGTGAGTGTTAAATGTGCGAAATTGAATGTTGTCCTTCAGGTGAGGGTGGCCACAGAGGGCATCAACGGAACAGTGGGCGGTACCCGCATCGCCGCTGAGCTCTACGTGGACGCCGTGTGCTCGCATCCTCTTTTCCACATGGACAAAGATGATTTCAAGGTAAAGTATTAAGCTAAAAAGCGCGCATTGCCTGTCAATGCTGTACTATTGTACATTGTCATTGAGTTTCTCAAACTTTTCGGGTCCAGGGACCCCCCCCGCACATCGGAGAAATTATTTCAAGGACTCCCTCAGCATCCTAATGCCAGTTAATCATAACTATCATGTCTACCCGTAAATGGCATAGGAATTAATTTTTTTGGAAAAAAAAGGTATTAAAGTGACTTTAAAAAGTATCATATTTGTTAGAGAAAAAAGGTTGTGCTGTTACTGTGGACTCGTAGGCGGACTTTAACAACCTAAATTGCTCTGTATTGCACTATTACACTTAAATTGAAGAACTTCTTCTTTGGCTCACACAGCAGCCGGTGTTTGTTTGTATGTTTGTCTTGTGCATTATCAGACAAGCGATGGCGGTCCTGAGTGTTTTACGGAGCTGAAGGTGGGGGTCTTCAAGGAAATTGTCCCGATAGGATTGGACCCTGAGGTCCTCTCCTACCAACTGGCAGGTACTGTTAAGGGGATGCCAGGTTGCCATGACAACCAGAGATGTAACTGTTAATGTGTAGCATATGTTGCACCTTTTTAACTTTGCTCTGATAACAATCCGGATGTATGTGTGTTCGTGCCTCTGGCATGGGTAACTTGCACATCTGTGAAGGCACCATTAATGCCGACAGGTACATACAGGTTTTGGGGCAACATATGCTGCCATCCAAGCAACATCTTTTTCAGGGACGTCCTTGCTTTTTTTCAACAAGACAATGCCAAGCCACATTCTGCATGTGTTAGAAAAGTGTGGCTTTGTAGTAAAATGAGTGCGAGTACTAAACTAGCCTGCCAGCAGTCCAGATATTTTTACCATTGAAACTGTGTGCATTTTAAAGCATAAAATACGACAACGGACACCCCAGACTGTTGAGCAACTGAAGTTGTACATCAAGCAAGAATGGGAACAAAGCTTCAACAATTAGTGTCCTCAGTTCCCAAACGCTAATTGAGTGTTGTTAAAAAGAAAGGTGATGTAACACAGTGGTAAACATGCCCCTTTGCCAGCTTTTTGGCAACGTGTTTCAGGCATCAAATTCAAAATGAGTCAATATTTTCAAAAACACAAACAAACAAATTATATCAGTTTGAACATTAAATTTGTGATATGTTGTGTATTCAATTGAATATAGGTTGAAAAGGATTTGCAATACAAAGATTTGCATCATTGTATTCGGTTTTCATTGACATTTTACACCAACGTCCCTCCCGACTTCATTGGAATTGGGGTTTGTGCCCACAGAGTTCCTTCATGATTTACTTGAAAACATTGGATAAAACAGTGTCTTTGATGTTGTGTCTTGTGCCTGCTTTCCTGCTCAGGAGTTCATCTGGAGCCGGAGGAATTTCACAAAGAAGTGGAGGCCCTGGTGGCCGAAGCGGGTTCGTTGCACAGCGACACCGTCCTGCTGGACTGCCGCAATTTTTACGAGAGTAAAATCGTGCGTACCAACATCTATTTACTCATCAGTCTTTGATTATACTCATTCACTGCCATTGACGGCTGTTGAATTCAAATATCCATGTTAACATTAAAAAAACTCTTCTTCTGCCATCAGGGTCAGTTCTCGCACTGTCTAGCCCCCGACATCCGCAAGTTCAGCTACTTCCCAGACTACGTGGACAGTAACCTCGAGCTCTTCCGAGACAAGAAGGTGCTCATGTACTGCACCGGAGGCATCCGCTGCGAGCGAGGATCAGCTTACCTCCGCTCCAAAGTGAGTTTTTGTTTTGTTTTAACATGTTTAGACACTTTAAATATCATCAAACAAGGTTATTTGGTGTACTTAAGTCAGATTCATTTATTTATTCAAATGTATTTTATTATTTTTATGGTTTTGTTTTATATTTTTATTTCTTTTAAATGAGTAGAAGAGGCAAGTATGGTGGACCAGACCAAGTCTGGAGTGGCAGAGACGTATGTTAGAAGAATACAGGACATGTACGAGGGCAGCAGAACAGCGGTGAGGTGTGCTGTAGGTGTGACAGACGAATTTAAGGTGGAGGTGGGACTGCATCAGGGATCAGCCCTGAGCCCCTTCCTGTTTGCAGTGGTGATGGATAGGCTGACTGATGAGGTTAGACTGGAATCCCCGTGGACCGTGATGTTTGCAGATGACATTGTGATCTGCAGTGAAAGCAGGGAGCAGCTGGAGGAACAGTTAGAAAGATGGAGCAAGCAGAGGAATGAAGATTAGCCCAAGTAAGAGAAGATATGTGCATGAATGAGAGGGGTGGAGGGGCAAGAGTGAGGCTACAGGGAGAAGAGATAGCAAGGGTGGAGGACTTGAAATACTTGGGGTCAACCGTCCAGAGCAACGGTGAGTGTGGTCAGGAAGTGTAGAAACGGGTCCAAGCGGGTTGGAACGGGTGGAGGAAGGTGGCAGGTGTGTTATGTGACAGAAGACTCTCTGCGAGGATGAAGGGCAAAGTTTATAAAACCGTGATGAGGCCAGCCATGATGCACGGATTCGAGACAGTGGCACTGAAGAGACGACAGGAAGCAGAGCTGGAGGTGGCGGAAATGAAGATGTTGAGGTTCGCTCTCGGAGTGACCACGTTGGATCAAATTAGAAATGAGCTCATCAGAGGGACGGCCGAGGTTCGATGTTTTGGAGACGAAGTTCGAGAGAGCAGACTTGGATGGTTTGGACACGTCCAGAGGAGAGAGAGTGAGTATATTGGTAGAAGGATGGTGATGATGAGGATGGAGCTGCCGGGCAAGAGAGCGAGAGGAAGAGCAAAGAGAAGGTCGATGGATGTCGTGAGGGAAGAAGAGGACTGACATGACAGAGATAGGCTGACATAGAAAAGGATGACGCGCTAAAAAGGACCAGCCCAAAGGAAAAGAAGAAGAAATCTAATCAAAACGTGGTTAAAGAACAATTGAATTCATTCATTTCTTCAATTTCTAGATTGAATTTAATTTACACCATTCAACTGGTAAGGGGCTCAAGTTTATTCCAGGTTATCAAAAATAATAATCATAACATCGTGGTATTTCTCAGGTCCCCTGGCAGAGGTTCAGATATTTTTCCGCTTTGCTTGTAGAACGTGTGCAAAGAAGTTTACCAGCTAAAAGGCGGAATCCACAAGTACCTCGAACGCTTCCCGGACGGCTTCTACCGCGGGAAGCTCTTCGTTTTCGACGAACGCTACGCCATCTCCCGCAACGAGGATGTCATCGCAGGTGAGCGAGCCTCCCTCCACGTTCGCCTCGGTTCGCCCCTAACAGCTCTCGAGCCGACTCCGCCGTCTTTAGGTTGCAGGTACTGCGGACGCCCCTGGGACCGCTACCGGCTTTGCACCACGCGCTTCTGCTGCCAGCTGGTGCTCTCCTGCCCCACCTGCCGCTCGGAGGGGCGCACCGCCTGCTGCCCCGGCTGCCTCACCGGAGGCGCGCGCCGCAAAGAGGAGTGCGACTGCACCGACGGACGTCCCGGGATCCCTCTTGACGTGAACGACGATGGCCCACTTCATTAGGTACACTCGGTAGAAGCTAGCAGGTTTTTGGACCGTCTTCTACGGCTAAATGAGGCGACCAAAAATATCGGGACTTGGTTTCGGTGTGACGCAGCATGCGTCAAACTACAACCACAATAATAAACACATGGTTAAACTCAGTGGGTACGGATGAGGGATTGAATCCATGAGTGGACGAGTGGATGAGTGGACTTTCCGACTCCTCATCGACCTTTAAAGCTGTAATCGACGAAGCGATAATTGTGTGTTTTTGGCACCTCGCCTTCCAATTGACCAATTTACAGTTGGACTTTGGACTCACCCCGTCTGCTGCAGCATTTTATTATTCTTATTATTTTTTCAATTAGTTTCTATGGATGTCTGTGAAATGCGTCTTTATGCGAAACCGGAATAAAAGGTTGGTGACCGCCGTACTGTGCTGAGAAAATATCAGTGAAAAAAATCTGAAGTCGTTCAACCCCAAGTACAAATACATTATAGTACTTCAGTTATCTGCACTTATTGATTTTCCATACGGCATTTTACTCTTACTCCCTATATTTGAAAACAGATCACTTTTCTTTCCCAACAACATGATTTTCAAAAAAGACGTAAATAGAGCGGGAGAGAGGTAAAGTCAACAGTGGTTGAGATCTCGATTGATTGAGATCTTATAAATTGGGAGGGGGTGGGGGGAGAAACAGCTGCAACGTGGAGGCAATAGATTAAGAGAAACAAAATATTCCCCATCCATGGCGAATATTTAAGAGGAGTGTTTGATGATGTTTGCTACGAGAATGATTCATGGAGAATGGATTGTATCTTGTGCCAGCCTAAGAACCGCCGGCTTCTTCTGTTTAACAAGTTTCAGACTAATCTGACTGACAACACATGCAAGTGTGGCGCATTTATTCCAGCTGACGTCTGGTCGACAATTGTTTTGATGACAAAGGCCTGAGCCAACCTCACTTGTTGTTGCTTTAAAAACAAGAACAACTGACATGTATCTCATTCGATTCAGCAGGTGTACCTAATGAAGTGTCTGCTGCACTTTACATGGCTTGAAAAGGGCTCTTAGTTGTTTACGTTTGTTCCCTTTGGTCTATTTTACCAATAAAAGACTAATTTGAATGCAAACTGATGCTTTTGTAGTCTGACTAATTGTATCTCCAAGTATTTATAGTCTGACTGACTGTGTGAGCATATTATTTCACAATGGTGGATTACCATTGAGGAAACCAAATAGGATTATTTTTTGAAAAGATTGTGATGAGCAAGAGGAAAACTTGTTTTGAATAAAGCCATTGTCATTTCCCTGACGACCCTATTGTCGTACAGCCATAATTTTAGGAGAATTTTCCTTGGCACTAAACTGGTGATGTGTGTAGTAACAGTTTATGGCCGATAGATGGCGGCATTTGCACGCCAAGTCCGTTCACGAAGGTTTGAAAACAACCAGCGACGTTGCAAAACGTTGATCATAAAAAAAAATCATTAAATAATGATAAAAAAGTTCATCATTATTTAACTTAAATAAACGGTAAGGTTGTGTAATTACTGGCTCCTACAGTTAACAAAATCTACATTAGTACACGCGTATATAATGATTCAGAATGCAAACCGCAATATTTATCTTCAAGCTTTATTTTAATTGAATGCATTTGGTCGTGATTTGAATGCTCGTCCCCACTCCAAATTTGTCCCCCACGCGCCCGCGCTGTGACTGGCCAGCGCGCTGATTGGCCTCGCCCGTGATTGGCTGAAAGTTCGGTACGGGGGGGGGGGGCTTGTTGGGAGGGGCGGGGACAGTCAGTGCGGAGCAGCGCTTTTGTTTTGCTGCCCGCGGCTCAAAGTTTGAGGACGCCGAGTGGAGCCGCTGCACCCGGGGCGCTTTTCAAATGGGAGATCCCTTCCAATTAGCATTTGGACTCATTCATATCGTAGTTTCTTTCTAATCTGGAGATCATAATTCCCGGCAAGAGGCTCATCAAACTGCAGGATTGAAACCATTGATGTGAATATTTCCATCTTTTTTTGGGGGGGGGGGGGGGGGGGGGGGGGGGGATTTTCGTTTTTAAAATCATCTGCTGGCTGGTGGAAATATTGTTTAAACTGTAAGTCATTGACATTGTACTTTTTAAACAGGTGGACCGCTTTTAACAGCTTATTACAATCTACATTTAGCCACAAAGTACTCTTGTTTCTTCGTAAATTAACGTCAAAGTCATGCTGTGTTTTTAATTGATTGAGGAAATGTACAGAGTTGCAACATTGCAACAAAATGGGATTTTCTCGACTTCGTTTCGAGTTGATTTCTTGAAATTTATCTTCGTCCAATTTGTCAGCATGTCACTGACTGATGACTTTTTATGTGACTTTTGTGACCGATGTGGCAGATTTCCACTAATATTTTGTAACATAAAACAAACTTAATCTTTGTCAAATAGTCAGATATGAAGCAAAACAGATATGCTCCTATGGGACAGGTGGGCGTCATACAACCATTGTTAAAAATATGTGCCATTTATTTTAATGTATACTTTTTATACTCTCTATACCATAGTTGTATTTAGCTTCTTTATACTGATGTGTATTCTTTATACTTTCTTTTAATATATATATTTTTTTAGTTGCACCGTGGGCCCTTGAGTGCCATAATTTCAATCGCGTATTGTAGAATTGACAATACAAGTACCTCGTAAAAAAAAAAAAAAAATCATATTACAGAGCATAATAGGCACACAGTTTGCTTATTTCATCACAAATTGACGTGAAAGCCCTGCTGTGTTGTTATTTAATGACAAAATAAGCAAAGTCGTGACATTAAAACTACAAAAAAAAAACCCAAAAAGGATTTATCTGAAGCTGTCTCCTTAAGGAACAATTGCAGTATTTGGTGGCTCTCCTGAAAAGGTGATATTAGTAAGAATCAATCACATAAGAGCCCAAATCACGGCAAAAAGAGACACGCTGTACGGGACAGGTGGATGTCATAAATCCCGGCATGAAAATAATACCAAAAAAAAAAGTTGTAGTCGTGGGACACCTCAGTCCAGTTTTGACAGGTTTATTTACTCGCCATCGCCATCGCCATCGCCTGGAACCCGTCTGATTTGTTCTAAAAGCTCCAGAGATGACAGGAGACGTGCCCTCTGACCTTTCGCTTCCCTTATTTTCAACTTTCTTTGTCCACCGAGGAGTGTTAGTGCCGCTCTGAAATGGCAAACAGTAGAATTGTGAGCGCATGCAGTACATATGAGAAAAGGTTATGTTACAAGAATGTAGTCATCATATTATGAGGAAAAGGTAGTAACACAATTGGAAAAAAGTCCCAATATTAGGAGGGAACGTCATTTTGACCTGAGAAAAGACTATTATTACAATCAAAAGTCATACGACGTGAATAAAGTCGTAGGAAGAAAAAGGCTTAAAATGACAAGAAAAGTCATTTTGTGAGGATCAAGTTGTAATCGTATGAAAATAAAGGCAAAGCACTGAGGGGGGAAAAAAAAGTGGTATTGCAAGTCAAATGAATGTAAATATACAATAAAAAGTAGTTATCCGAATTCAGAACATTTTTACGAGAATAAAGTCGTCAAACAATGAGAGGGAAGTTGCGATATTATAGTCAATAATAATGTTACGAGAATAAAGCCATTGTACTGCGAAGAAACAAAGTTGTAATATCACATGACAAAGTTTTCATTGAAGCCCAGCAACAAGTTTGGGAAGGAATAAATGATTGCGTGGATGATTAAAATGCACGTCTAAAGTTGCAAATAGCTGCCAATAATCACAATGTCATCATAACGGCAACCATTTTTTTTTTGTCTCGCAGACTGAAGATGTGGAAACCTCGCGTGATGACGTCGGCGTCGTTCTACCTGCTGCTGCTGCTGGAGGTCATCCTGGTGAGCAGCGCGGCCAGAGGTCAGTGACGTCACGTCACACTTTTTGCGCCGCTAAGTCACGCGACGCGTACTTACAGTATAGACGGGGGATTGGCGGGGTCTTTTCTTGTCATACAGAAAACAATGGGAAAATAGTTGCGGTCGCTAGTTGCTTCTTTTGGGGAACATTTTCACTAGGAGCTTGAAAAAGTGGCTAATTACAGTATACGCTACGCTGGCAACGCTTGACGATGCCTTTTGTAAACTAGCTGCTCTCTGCTTGTTCGAGGAAGCTAGCGACGATGGATGAATATTGAATTGAATTCAAATGAAAATGCGTCAGCTCCTTTCGATTACGTAGCAACCTACCTACCGTCCGCCCACCTAATTGCCCAGCTAGCTAGCAGGGAAGGTTAGCAAAATAAGTACTTTCTATGGCATTTAGGGGTACACATGGTAGCGGTGATAATTATTTTGATTTGATTGATTGATTGTTGTTTCTTGTATGAAGTGTAAAATGTAAAATGATGATGATTCTGTATTTTATAAATGCCTGATTGTATTTTTCTCTGTGAAACGCGCTCTATAAGTGCAACTTAGTTACTGTTTAATTGCCGTTAGGATTGGAAAAACCGGAGCCAAAAACGGGGGCGCGCAAACAGCAAATGCGTACCGCGCGCAGTTTAGCGGACGCTAACCATCGGGCGGAAGATCACGCCGCTGATGATTTTTCTCGCCGCAACAAAGAGGCATTTAGCGGCGGGCGGCGTGCGGCCATGGGGCTCAAAGTAAACACGAGGGCCGTAGGTGAGATTAGAGTGTTAGTGATGTTTGCGAGGCATTTCCTTCTCCTTCGTGGAAGGCAGGCAGGAAGTGACGCCGGAAGGCAGGAAGGACGCGGTACTGCGGGAGAAAACAAACAGGAGGCCACGTGAGCAGGAAAGCCCCTTTCACACTGGCTGTCTAAGCCTGATCCTTGTCCGATTCGGAAGGGAATTAGCCAAACTTCCGAGTTCTTACGAGGTTTTTCCTGGGTCAAATTTGAGCATCGGTGGCACCATTCATATCATTCACACTTTTTCTGTCAAGTCTTTACATATATGTTTCTTATTTAACTCCTTCTTTTTCTTAAAGCATATTGTATATTGTAATTTAGTGCAAAAGAAAAAGACAGCAACCCCGTAGGTAGACATGCTAACCGCGAGGCCTCCCTGATTCCACGACGAGGTTTATTCAAATGTGGCAAACATCTCTCGAAATCAATGGTGATCTTGCACCACAGAATTGAAAATCAATAGGCATCTCGCTTTGAATGTGAATAGACGTTAGCGGCAGCAGCTGGGATAGGTGGAAAGCCCGAGGAAAAATTGCGTGGGCAGCTGTGGAGGTCCAGAAGGCCACCATTTCCATGCATTTGACACAAGCACGAGCAGCCCAGCCTCCCTTTGAACTTTTGCTGCTACACGTTAGCATCACTCGCTCCCTCACGGGAATACAGCGGAAGCGTTCAAGTTCAATTTGGGTGACACGCTGCTAGGTTAGGGTAAGCTGCTCACTTCAGTTTATTGTGTTGCAGGACTTTAGTCCATCGTGAACTTTTTCCTCTCATATGTACGCGCGCGCGCGCGTGTGTGTGTGTGAGATCACATCAGGACCCTCCCTCCCACTTGAACTAAAATAGCTTAACAGGTCTAAACATAGCATCGGTAATTCTGTGTTGTTAGCACGTGGTTTTGACATGGCAACTACATCGTTGCCACACGTTGTGTTTGCAAACCTTACACAATACCCTATGCAAAGTATGCTCTCTCTCTCTCGCGCTCTAGTTACTTGGTTAACTAAAAGGTAGGTTGGTTGGTTTGTTACTCGGTTGCTCGTTTACTCGTTTGGTGGGTTGTAAGTCAATATTTGATACGTTGAGGTCATTTCTTTTAGCCGTCTGCACAGTCTCTGTGAAAATCTCTAATATTGAGGCCGTCTCCCGCTGCAGTGAACGAGAGAGCTTACATTTGATGAAAATAGCCTTAAAAATGTCAAAAAGTCTTCAATTTTAAGTGTGAAATGTCGACCGTATAAGCAGTGTAAGCCAACCCGATTGATTCGTTGGTTGATTAAGAGCCCCGTCCCATTACTTTTGCCCACAATAGGCTTCTTGTGTGGGTTTGTTTGTCGCTCAGCAGTCGCACCGCGGTCTGGATGCGTTCCCATAAAGACCAAACCTCAAGTCAAATATGAGATTTGGCCGACAGAATTAGAAGCTGTCTGTCATTGTTGTGGCACGGCGCGGTTGACGTGCAAACCTCCCTCGCCCCCGCCCCCGCCCCGAAATCTGCCCTCCCTTCGCCCTCGCTGCCTCAGTGCCAGCTGCTGATGTGGAATCCACACCACGGGGGGAATGTGAGAGCAGTGTGAGAGATGTGGGGGTGGGTGTATGCCGATGGGTCCGCAGAGACCACAACTCTCATGGCGCCAGATCCAGCGACCTAACTTTTTTCTTTTTTTTCTCCCTCTCATCACCATCAAATTGATAGAATTCATTTCACATGTGGAGTCACATTGCTTCGGTTGTCGGGTCAACCACTACGATCATTGCAGAAGTCCACATTTCAATCAGAGTGCGGTATTTTAGGACAAGGAACCATATTTGGGACCTCGAGCCAAAATGGACATGGCAAGCCCTACTGTGAAATCTCACCCAAAAACTAAGGACGTTACGCATGCTATAAAAAAAAGTTATCGTGAAAGACAATGAAAGACGTGCCCGAATTACAGCAAAGAGGAGTTTTACCTTTATGTGCAAGGAAACATCATTTGGTTGGATATCTGAGCCAAAATGGACGTCACATGCGTAGGTTCATGTGATTCATCGTAGCCAATCAATAAATCAAGGCAATAATAACATTGTACAAAACAATGGTTGTCGGAGAGTTACTTAGTTGGTTGGTTGGGTAGTTTCTAGTTGATTGGTTGGTTAGTTAGTTAGTTGGTTGTTTGTCACATGGCGGAGTAGTTACTGGTTTGTTACTCGGTCCATTGGGTTGATAGTTGTTTGGTTGCTTTGTCATATGGTGGAGTGGGTACTTAGTTGGTTGGATCCTTGTTTTGTTGGGTAGTTAGGTGGTTGGTTTTGTGACTTGGTGGTTTGGTTTGTTACTTTGTCCTTTGGGTAGTTGGTTGCTTATACTATATTATTTTGTTGAATTGTTTCATGGTTGGATAGTTACTTAGTTGACTGGTTGGTTGGTCGGTTTGTTACTTTGTTGATTGCTCGGTTGGTTAGCATGTTACTTGGTTGGGTAGTGACTTACAGTAGGTGTTTGGTTTGTGACCTGGTTGATTGGCTTGTTTGTTTGTTGTGCGCATGTATTGTTCAGTTAGTTTTGTTAGTTAGTTGTTTGGTTAGTCATTTAGGTGTGCAGATGTGGCGAAGAGGCGGTGCCCGCGCATTAGCGGCGGACGCGGCGCTTGAGCCGCGCTAATGATTCCGCATCACACAGCGCTCGCTCGGCTCATTATTATTACGTGCTTGGAAGCCTCGTGTTGTTGTCACAGCGGGACACAACGGCTCCATTCTTCATCCAGTCTTCATTCATTCTCCCGCAGACGTAATCTCCACGGCCACTTATGCGCATTAGCGAGCTCTTTGCGCCGAAGGCGAGGTCGGGGTTGTTGGGGGGGGGGGTGATCAGTGGAGCGTTTCAGTCAGATTGTACTACACAAAAGATGCTTTTTTTTTTGTCATTTGCAAGGCATCTCCATGCAACAACTACCCCCCAAATTTCTCGAACTCCATGTTATGAATCCTTTTGGGCTTAAGTGTATGTTTCAGGTTCCAGTAGACTACTTGAATAAATCATGCTGCTCCATGGAGTCGTACAGTTACCATGTTGGAATGATCATCAATTCAAATGTGACATTTTTCAGAGTAGCGTTACCGCCGTGTCCGCTGCTTTGCACGATATTCCCAAGATCTCGTGACGAAATACATCGAACTGCAAACTTGAGTGTTTTCATTGTTCTCGTCCACTTTGGTCAAACGTTCTTAACCCTTTACGTCAGGATGAAAGGAAAAACTACAAGAAGCGCAGAAAGCAGGCAGACGAAGACATTAGCGCACACTGCCAAGTACAAGTGACACGATGACTGATGTGTGTGTGTGTGCGTGTGTGCGTTTGCGTCCACTGTCAGTCAACACGTTTAAATGTTTTGTTTGCATCACGTCATGTACGTCATTGTATAATGTACTCCCTGGACATAATATTTATTCCGTACCCAAGTGTGAGCTAATGCCGTCAGCTACGTGAGTTACTTAGTTAGTTAGTCACTCAGTTAGTTATTTAGTCCTGTCATTCATTAACTCAGTCACTCAGTTAGTTGCTTGGATGATTGGTTACTTGGTTGGCTGGTTGGTTACTTATTTAGTTGGTTGTTTTACACACTTTGTTGTTAGTTGCTTGTTTCATTGGTTGGTTAGTTTCTTGTGTCTCATTTATTGGTTGATTAATTAGTTTGTTGGTCACTTCATTAGTTGGTTAGTTTGTTGGTTGGTTGTTTAGTTGGGTGGTTGTTAGTTTGTTGATCAGCTAGTTGGTTTGCTATTGACTTGCTTTTTAGTTAGTTAGTTAATTGGTTTGTTACTTGGTTGTTTTCTAACTTGGTTTGTTAGTTAGTTAGTTGGTTGGTTGGTTGCTCATTTATTCGGTTGTGTAGTTATTTGGTTGGTCGGTGTGGTACTTGTATTTTGCTGGTTGGTTCGTCAGTTTGTTAGCTCGTCGGTTGTTATGTTAGTTACTTGGTTGGTTAATGAGTTAAATACTATAACTTGGTTGGTTGCTTTGTAACTTGGTTGGTTAGTTGTTAGTTTGACTGAGCAAAAAGCAGACTCCACCCTGGAGTGGTCGCCAGTCTGTCACAGGCCACAAATCCAGACAGAATCCCATTTAACTACCATTTAACTACCCCCAACACACACGCACACGCACACCATCCCTGAGAGGGAACTAGTCAGCCGAATGTACTACCATCAGTGACTTAGGCAATTATAGATAACTGGTCCAAATTTATACGTAGCATATAAACATCATCAGGTAAAGTGTAGTCTTTGCCCGACGCTCATTGACATATACAGTAAGTAACATTGTACATGCGGCACAAGTCCGCAGCCCTCGGGACGTGTGGGACAGCGTCACAGTGGGGGTTAAAGGTGAAAGGATGCCATCGTCGGACGGGAGAGCCGCTCTTTGTTTGGATGCTTTTAAGCTCGGCGAGACACTGAGAGGACCGGGAGGGCGGGGCTTAGGGACAAGACACACGCAGATCAACAAATGCACTTAGTCACGGCTCAGGATTTGCGAGGAATGTGGGAGGTGGGCATGGTGTGTCGAAGTGTGTTGGGTGCATGCTTGGAATGTCCAACTCCCCGCCCAGTCAACCAGAAAAAACACACACGCGCGCGCACAGGTGGTGGAGGAAACGGGAGGAAGGAGGAGGACAAAGATTTCAGACTGAACATACTGAATCATCATCATCATCACCACCTTTCAAACACGTCGTGTTTTCCTCATTTTTTCCGCCTTACGGTCATCCAATATTGTAAGAATAAATATGCTTACACGGTCAGACTCACTCATGAACACAATTCGTAAGGGCGCACAAGCATGTGTTTGTTGATTTATTTGTGTTCTTGTTTGAAGGTTGAAAAGTTTACAAATATGCAGTTGACACTTAAAAATAACGACGCAATATGACCTTAAAATATTTTTGGCGGGGTTGCAAAAAATCCATTTGAATCATTCCCCCTCCCCCCCCCCCCCCTTTATTTATAAAGAAATCAAATGACAATGACATTATTTAAACCAACTTTTTCTTTTTGTTTTTTTCAACTTCTGGGATTTGCTTTATTTCTCTTGATAACACAACAATGCTACGGTTACCCAAAAAGCTCAAGAAAAAGCAAAATACATGAACTTTATCCCTTGAAACTGGCTGAACTGAGGTCTCGCGCTACGTGGCGCCGTCTTGCGTCAACATGGGAGTCAACGACAGCAGGTGTGTGTGTGTCTGTCAGCACGTGTATGTCAATGTGTGTGTGGTGCGTCCTTGTGTGTATTTTTGTGGATGTGATTTTTGCATGTGTGTTTGTGTGTGTGTCTACGATACGAGCATGTGTATGCCAATATGTGTGTGGTGTGTCATTGTGTGTGTGTGGCATGTGTGTATTTGTGTGGGTGTGAGTGTGTGCTTGTGTAAATGATGGTGTGTGACTGTGTGGGTGGGTGTGCTAACACGTGTTAATGAGTAATAGCCTTTGCCTCCAGAGAAGCTGATAAACGTCAGGTCGAGGACAGCTACACACACACACACGCAATCACACAAATGAAATAAACACACGCTAGCTGATAACACTCACACACACTTAGACAAATACACACAGTTAAAAGCATTCTGGGGCTTGTCGGTGGTGGTCAGCCCTGGAAGATCTCCATTTGGACAAAGTTGAAGTTTGTACACAGGCGTCCAATCGGCCGTAGGATGCTCCGATTGCAATTGGAAGTTGAAGGTCAGCGTGACCGCCGCTAACACATTCCCCGGCTGTAACAGTGAGTTGACGCTCAAATTGGGTTCCACATCCAAAATACTACAACTAAGCCACACGCGTGACCACCAAGATCACAGTGGTTAGACAAAGGCGCAACAAGGTCGAGAAGGAGTTGATGGTTAGGCACAGTTGGGCCAAGGTGGAGATAAAGACTAGACACGGGTGGAATGAGTAAGGCGAGAAGCTGTTGGTTTAGCATGTGTGGAAAAATCTGAAGGAAGGCAAGAACAAGGTAGGCAAGGAGCTGATTGGAAAACAGGTGGGACAAGGTAGCGATTATTTGACATTGTTTAGCCAGGAAAGCCTCATTGAGATTAGAAATCCCCTTTACAAGATTGTCCTGAGGTGATTGTAAGACAGAGGTGCAACAAGCTAGTAAAGGGACTGATCGTTTTACTTAGTACGGATGGCATGGAGCTGATGGTCAGACACAGGTGAAATGAAGTAGACAAAGAGCTATTTTTAGACAAGCTAATGGTCAGACACAGGTGGACGAAGGGAGGCAGAGGTGCCAGGTGGTGCTGATGGTAAAAACAGCTGGAATGAGTCGCGCAACAAGCCTATGGCAAGACACAGGTAGAACAAACTTGTAAAGGGACTGATTGCTTCACATAGGTGGAACAAGGTAGCACGGCGATGATGGCGAGACACAGGAAGGGGAAGTCAGGCAAGGAGCTGATGCTGAGACACAGGTGGAACGAGGCAGGTGGAATGAAAATAGGCAGGGAGGTGGTGGTTCTACTCAGATGGAATGAGGTAGGCAAGGGGCTGATGTGAAGACACAGGTGAAATGCGGCAGAGAGGGTGCTACATTTTCCGGTGGAACCAGTTGGAGTCGGTTGGTCGGACACAGGTGGAATGAGTCAAGCAAGAAGCGGATGGTAAGACACAAGTAGAACAAACTCGTAAAGGGACTGATTGCTTCATACAGGTGGAACAAGGTAGAAAGGAACTGATGATGAGACACAGGTGGAGCTAGGTAGGTAAGGAGATGATTTTTAAATAGGTGGGACAAGGAAGGCAAGAAGCTGATAGTTTGAGACAGGTGGAAAAAGGTGACAGTGATCTGATTGTGAGACAGGCTCATGGTTTGACACAGGTGGAACAAGGTGGAGCTGATCTTTAGGTGCAGGTAGGATACATGACTTCCTATGCGGAGGTTTCACACAAGCGCAGTGAGGTGGTTGCGGGGCTAATGGTTAGACACGGGTGGAAATATATTGTCTTTGGTTTGACACAGGAGAAGCACACTAATGAGCAACACACCAACATGAACGCAAAAAAGAATTTCGTAAATAGTCTGACCGTGCGACGAGACGACGACGCAGGCGCGGGAGACTGTCTGACGTGTCGACTGGAATGAAAAGCCTTGATTTCGAATCCGCCTTGTCAAAAGCCTCCCCTCCCCTCGCCTCGCCACGCCTCCAGTGTA
Source organism: Phyllopteryx taeniolatus (assembly GCF_024500385.1). Lineage (NCBI taxonomy): Eukaryota > Metazoa > Chordata > Actinopteri > Syngnathiformes > Syngnathidae > Phyllopteryx > Phyllopteryx taeniolatus. The sequence continues at coordinate 27,727,579 of NC_084511.1, read as the reverse complement.
GCAAGGCAGGTGTGCTGCGTTGGCGCGCTACCAGCTGCTATTAGAGGAGGAAACCGCTTTTGTACATCTGTGAGGTGGCGGCCATTAGGGCTGTCTGATTGAGTGTGTGTGCGTGTGTGTGGGCATGATGACAGCACGCCCACACACACACACACACGAAATCACCCCCTTAGGCCTGATGTAGGCTGTCACAATGGACTAACAAGTAACAATTAGCCTGGTTATGCGTGTGTGTGTCTTGAGGAGACAACTTAATGCGTAGCTGTCACTCGACAAAGACAATGTGTGTGTGCGCGCGCGCTATATACAGATGTAAACCTACTGGACAGTTCATTAGGTACACCTGGGCCATCTAGTTCGTCATCATCATCATCATCAGTTTTGTGTGACTTTCCAACCTGACACGCACGCAAACACACACGCAAGCACACGTAGCTCCCGTCTGGCTTCCCCGCCAACAACAACAGCGGTGTTGCGATGGGCCCTCCGGAACCTTCCAAGTCCGCTGTCTCTCATCGTTATTGTAGCACGGCAAGAACATTGGCAACATTTCGCATTTTCTTTTCTTTCCATTTACGGCAACTTTGCGTCACACAAAACAGCCGGTCGGTCTTCAGTTTCAGGATCAAAAGCACGTCAACGGAACTTCGTGCCAGAGACAGCCTCGCCCTAACTGCTATTTCATTTCAAGTATTTGTATACATATTTCATGAAATCTATATTTTTTTACATATTGTTTCCCCTTATTAACTGTAGTATATCCAAATCGTTGGCCTAATAGCATAATTGCTATTCATTTCTGTCACAATATCAGTAGGAAATGCGTGCTTGCAAAAAAATGTTTTTTTTATTTTTTTTATATTTTTTTTTAAAGTATTTTTTTCTGTGCGCTTGAATACTGTAGATTCTCAGTCATCCAGGTCATGCTAATCCGAAAAGGTAGAATCGAGGCAATTGGACTCTTCTTATTGGTCGAATTAGTTTTTTCAATTTCCTGTTTTCCGAAAACGTTCAAAAGTGACTTTGGCGATTCTGCTATCGGGCTACCGAAACGCGAGAAGTCAAACTAGCGGCGCCATGTCTTCCTGTCGTCAGGCTGCATCACAACACATAAAAACAGATGTGCACATGCGGCGCGCGCACACACACACACACACACACACAGATGTGCGCTGACACACAAACATCCTTGAAGGTGCTGCAGGATGTCACGTGGAAAGGAATATAAAAGCCAAATGGCCGAAACAGAATGGAAAGTTGTAAAAGGGAACTGCAACTTTCTTTCCTTTCCCACACACACACAAAGTATTAGGCGGGGAAAATATCAGTAAATAACAAAAGTAAGAAGATGAAAATCGTAGATGGAAAAACAGATGAATATTTGAAAAAAAAAGAAAAATATCAGAAGAAAAATACTAGTGTGTGGGGAAAGGTGTTGTGTAACGAAAGCCAAAGCAATAATCCAATAAAATATCTATTTTTTTTAAATACTAGATGAAAAATATATATTGCAAAAAAAATATATTTTAGTTAGAGTTAGAGTTGAAAAGAATATTCTACCTACAGTATATATTAAAACATTAGAGACTGAAGATAAAAAAGATGAAAATCTTTCAAATAATATCAAATATTAGATGAAAATACGTTTTACAAAAATGTTCGAAAAATATGAAAATATTAGACAAAAATATTAAAACATAAAAGAATCAGACAAAAATCCTTTCTTTTTTGTCTTTTTTTTGCAAGGCCACCACCTTTATAAAATACATAAGTATTAAATAAAAACACTCAATATTACACACAATTGAGTACTAAAACACTGGACAAAAACGTTTAAATAATAGATGCAGTTGTTTTAATTGATTTAAAAAAGGGTTAGATTTTATTTTGAATTTGAATTTTTTTTACTGAGGCACCATAAAGCCCAAATGACATCCCAAATACTAGAAAAGGTTGCTTTGGCAAAATTGTGTTCCAAAATAAATGTCCAACCAATGAAAAATCAAATTTGATTATTTGAAAACTATCAATTGAACCCGTGAAGAGAATACCCCGGCAGGTTTTGGCTGTCGCTTCTCCCTCCCGAAAAGTTTGAGTTTTTCCGCTTAAAATGCCTTACTTGAACCGGGATCCCTCGCTGTGCCGTGGCCAAAGATAGAACCCGTATTGGTTTCGTGCCTGTCCGTGCTCTAAATCCTCGCCGCCTTGAACCGAGCAGCCGCCCTTTTACCTCGCCGGCTCTCGTCATCTTTCGCGCTGTGTTGGCGAAACCTTCTCCCGTTCATTCTGCCGTGGTAGCCGTCCACCTGAGCGGTGGCTCATGTGGTCCTTGGGGGGGGGGGGGAATAAATATTCTTATTACAAGAATGAACATTTGAAACGGTGTTTGCAGTAAGTTAGCAGTACGTAGAAAAATTGTGTTTATCTACACACACACACGATCAAAGAAAAGAGGAGATGACATCAGTTTCCCTTGAGGAGGTTGACGTTCTGTTTTCTCTTCACTGGCGGGAGAGGTGAACTGTCCAAAATCCAGCGGTTCACCGAGAGGTCCTGCTCCTGTGAAGCTTAAGTATGTGTGAGAGAGAGAACGTGTGCGCGTGCGTGTGCGTGTGCGTGTGTGTGTGTAAATCACTCCGGAGCGATAAAGTGCTGATCTACGACTCGGCCAGAGAAGGAGAGTGTGAATGAGCTTGACGAGGGGAGTGATGCGGAGGAACGGCCTCACAGGGTCATGTCGTTTAAGGGGGGAGTCCAAAGGGGGACGGGGACGGGGGGGGGATGAGATTTCAATCTGTTGGAAGCGGGGAAGAAAACGGCAAAGAGAACAACATGTGGAGGGGAGCGTTGGGGAAAAAACAAAAAGGGGAAAGCAGTGCCTGGAAATATACAGTTAGCATTAGTTTTAGAGATGAATACAAATATTAGACACAAATATTTGTAAATGATATGACACCCATATGATTCAAATATTACACTAAAATATTCAAAACAATAGCAAAATAGGAAACAAAAAGATAAAACAATGGAATATGAGACACGCATACCTATAAGATACGCAAATATTAGGCACGAGCATTTTGAAAAAAAATTACAAAAATAGTTACAAATACTGCTACGGGTATCTAAAAATAATCAAACAAATATTAGCTTCACATATTTAAAACAAAATGACAAAATCATGAAACAAAATATTAGACAAATATTTTAAAATGGGACTCAATTAGTCACTCAATTCAATTACAAAAATACTAGTCAGAAACATAGAAAAATATACAAAAATATTTGAAAATTAAATTTAAAAAAAAACAGAAAAACACTAAAATATTTTGACAAAAAGTACACACTTGTTATAAAAAATGTAAAATATTAGCCGCCCCCCCCAAAAAAAATACTAGGACAAAAATACCAAATATAAATAAAAAATACAGAAATACTTGCAAATAATCCAAAGTAAATCGAGGACATTTTCCTCAATACAGAAGTAGTAGGCGTGTCACTCGACATCGTGGCTTGACCTCTGCATTAGCACCGCCGATGCTTGTGCTAGTCGGAGCTCTATGGAGATCGCGTACGAGGCACCTGTGTGCTATGTATCAAATACAGACAGATATGGCAACAACATGTGCCATTTTCTTAAATCTGGATTGATTGGTTAAAAACGGTGAACAGGAAAACAAAAGCAACTTTCCTTGGTGGAGGTAATACAATTGACGAGGTAATCGGCTTGAGCGCCTCCTCCGCTGCAGAGAAAAGAAACTCCGCTGGGATCAAACGAAAGCAAAGCGCGACATTTGTGCGCACACGATTTTCTCCAGAATAACTCACACGCACACGCACACGCACACGGCGAGCTATTTTGGAGAGCGGCGAGAGTTTGAGTTTGCTGAGCTGAGCAAACTCGGTTGCTTTATTTAGTCAGCGTGTTGGGCTATTGTTGAAGGAGTCGTGCACGACAAGACGCCACCCTGCCTCCCCTGCTTCCTTCTCCTTCTCTTCCTGTCCCCCCCCCCCCCCTTTTCCCACTCCCTAAAATTCCGCCATCGTTTAGTCAATACTCTTTGATTTCTTTCTTTCTTTCTTTTTTTAAGCGACAGTAAGCGATTATGTGTAGGCGCCCCCTGCAGTTAAGTACAAAATGAGCTACCGAGAACTGCAGTGGGTTAACTCCATTTTGGTCATTTTGCAGGAGAGTGAATTTGTTTTAGGATTATTTATTATTATTAGCATTTTTTGTTTCCATTTTCTGTACTGCAATTTTTGAATGAAAAATTAAAATACATTCATATAATACAAATTTTTGAAAGAAAAAATACAAAATTCTTACACATTTTTCTTAAATACTGAAATGCAAAAATATTCGATGAAACTTACACAATTAGAAGAAAATGAACAAAAAATACAAAACTATTGGACAAGATTCCGAAACAGATGAAAAATACAACACATACATTCGAAGACAATTCTCAAATATTAGACAGAATGTAAATGTATTTTAAAAAGTACAAATATTAGTTAAAAATAAATAAGTATAAAACTACCAAATATTAAATGAGGTATGAACAAACGTGAGGTGAAAATGCAAACATAGTCTGACATTTCCCCCCCCCCCCCCCCAAATAATACATAAAATAGCTGTCCAAAATAAAAACATTTGACAAAATATCCCACAAAAATATGAAATGAATATTCCACAAGTATTAGATAAAAATACAAAAATGTTTTTAAAAGAATCAGACAACAATTGATGAAAAAAATACCCACATTTTAGAAGAAAATACTCAAATATTTGGTAAAATGTTACAAAAACATTTGACAGAAAATATTAAATGAAGAATACACAAATATTAGAAAAAAACACTTTTTTAAACTTTTAACCAGTGCCATTACCTGAAATTTGTATTACGAGTACTTGTTGTGCGTAATATCTTTGACGTTACATTTGTTCCAAACGCTCACGTGTCTCTGCCCGTCCAGGTCCGCCCAGGGTGTCGGAGCGCGTGTCCCACCGCCAGAGCGTGCGCCTGGGCCGCACGGCCAAGCTGCCGTGCCCCGTGGAGGGCGACCCCCCGCCGCTCGTCATGTGGACCAAGGGCGGCCGCAACATCCACAGCGGCTGGACGCGCTTCCGGGCGCTGCGGCACGCCCTGCGCATCAAAGAGGTGGAGGCGGACGACGGCGGCGCGTACGTCTGCAAGGCCACCAACGGATTCGGCAGCGTCAGCGTCAACTACACGCTCATCATCATCGGTGAGCCAGTTTTTCCTTCCTACGACATTTAGGGGAGCGCACGGTAGCTCCGGCATGCATTATTGTCATCTGGATGAGAACGTTTCCATCCCCGGACCCGAAACGTTTGCGACATCAATGGCCGCCACTTTCGAGGTTCCACTGCGTTGGCGCGACATTTGCGTCGCGTCTCGTATCTTGAATCAGTGCGCCTGAGGCAACACGCACGCGAACAGTCACGTACGGACGGTGGATGTGAAAAGTCCAAACACAAATCTGTTCAAATGCAAACCAATCTTTTCAAGAGAGGAAGTCAAATGTGATCGTGCGATTGCACAAATGTGCACACCCTTTCTTTACTGGGGATGTGACCGTGTTCAGAATTAACCAATCGCATTCAAAGTGCCTCTGATTCACTTCAAATAAAGTTCAGTAGTTTTGGGGAATGCGATGGTGTCATTACATCACATCACCCCAAGATGGGACGGACGGTAATTACATTCAGCGTAATGGTAAGTTGCATTTTTCATATTTTGTCTGGGCAAAATATTGCGTCACGCGAAACTGGTTTGCGGTGCAGAAAAAGGTTGCGAAGCGCTGAGCTCGCGGAACAGCATTGAAGTGTTCTGCCCGTCGCTACGCGTCGCTGCGATATACATTTTGCGCCTACACGTAAACAAGATAGCTGCAAATGGCACGCACGCATGTACAAGCACTCCGGATGTGTGTGTGTGAATCTGCTGAATCAGCTGCCATGTTGGACATCCAGGCGTACAGCTGCTGTCTTGGTGGCTCGTTAGCTCTCGTTGGGATTTTTGGGGAGCTGGGCTGGGACCCGTCGCCTGGCCTATTGTGCTTTCTCGTGTTGTCCTTCTATTATAATACGAATAATGATGAGCCTGATGAACTCTTCCAAATCTCAGCCCGACCATTTATTCTTCCCTCTTCTGTTTGTCTCGCTCCGACCGCCGTTTCATTCCCGTCGATATTATCATCTCAGTTTCGCATCGCGACGTCCGCTGGCTCGCCGCGTTTTTGTCGGAAGCGTGCGTTGCGTTGCGTTGCGTGCGTGCGTGCGCGCGCGCAGATGGCAACGTGGCAGACCCGAGTCGTGCGAATTCAGAACATCCGGGGGTTCAGTTTTCCACATTCCCAAAATTCTCCCTTTCCCCACAAGGCTTTCGCATCCCGTAGACACTCAACAAGAAAGTTCCTCATCTTTTGTCTCACCCAGAACATCTTCACCAAATTCCACAACTTTCACAGTAGAATTGTCAAATGACGAGACATTTCGCCTCATCTCCCGGTTCCCCACTTCGCAACAGATTCAAGCCATTCTTCAAGTCATTCTCCAACATTCCGAACATTTCAGGAACGATTCACCACATTCCCCAAAGTCCCGCATTTTCCACAATAACAATGTAAATGTCGTGAATTTCTTCAAACCATCGCAACTTCGACTTGACATTGCAAAATTCCCACATTTTTCCCGATAAACACGTTAACACGTTTAGCTCCTTCTCCGTTTCTTGATGAAGTCCAACCTTTTTTTTTTTTTCTTTCCCAAAACGGAAGGAAGCAGTTTGCGACCATTTAGCGGCCGGCCCGCAACGCACGACGTGCGCTTTGAATCGTCGCGACACGAACAGGACAAGCAGAGGCGGACCGAGCCGGTCCCGAAAGCCTCGCGCTTCTCATTACGTTTTCCGCATTTCGGCACGTTACGGGCCTATTCCAAAATGGATGATACCGATTCCTAAAATTCGGCACACAACACCGCATCGTGCCATTAAAAGCGCGGCGCGATGCCATGTTGTGTGTAGAATTTGGAGGAAGAAAGGATCGTATTGAATTTGGGCGTGAAGGCTGTCACATAAAATGTTGGGGAAAGTCGAACCGTGCGGATGCCGTCCAGGCGCGCCGTAGAATCGCTGCCTCGGCTTTATGCTTTTTCCAGCTGAGACCGCAGCTGTCCGCTGGCTAAAAACCAACGTGTGCGATCAGGTTGCAGATGGATGAACATTACCAGCGCTTTGCACTTTGTTGCCCTTTTCAATAATCCAGTTCCTTCGTCCCTCTTTGAAAACACCCGTCTGCCCTTCAGTCTTTCAAGTCGGACCGGCCGAGGAGTTCCGCCGTGGCTCCAAACGATCCTCTTCCGGTTCTTTGGCCTTCCAGTCTCTCGGTGTTACGTCATCCTTTGTATACCTCTATTCCAGTCCCACAAGTCCTTCTGACCCCAATTCCTTGTTAGCGCTATAGTCCAGTTCCTTCACCTTACTAACAAGCCATCATCCGCTGGTTCTTGGGGCTTTCAACCCCTCGGTGTCGTGCCCCTTTATATCTACATCCATCTGTCCCCCATCCCTTCAGGTCTTTCGTCCTTCTGTCTCTCTGCCTGCGGGTCCTTAATACCCGAATAGTGCAGTTCCTCCGTTCTACCATCCACCGTCCCTACAAACAAGCAGTCCAACGCGAGTTCTTCACGCTCTCAATCTCTCGGGATCCCAACCTTTTCTACCTGCGTCCATGTCCCTTCACCCTACAGTTTTTTGAGTCCTTCCGTCCTTCCGTCTCCAGGTCCTCAATACCTCTGTTGTTCACCTGCGTCATCCCTCTTTCTTTTTTCCCCGACTCTCAAGTTTCTTCGTTTTATGAATAGAAAAATCTGCCGCTCGTCCGGAAAGGACGCAAAATGTGGCCGTGGTTTGCAGGCTAATTGCTATGAGTCATGCGCGCGCGCACACACATTTCTGCAGAAACGTATGGGTATGTGTGTGTGTGTGTGTGTGCGCGTGTGATTGTGCAGTGCGTAGAAAACAGCTCAAATAACCCGACCTCACTTTGTCACGCAGTCACCTTCTAACAAGCCGAGTGGACCATCTGGACCGACCGCTCTCCACCGTGCGCGCGTGCGTGTGTATTCAGTATGACGAGCAGCGAATTCTTGCGCTCAGGTTACACGTGGTGCTGCCCTCGCTAATGGCAGAAAAATGCAGCGAGCGAACACACATTTCTTTTGTTACGTTTGTTCATGTCTCAGTGCGACATGATTGTGATATTTGGTTGTGTTTTTGTGTTGACTGTGGCTTACTTACTTATTTAGTTCCGTTACATCCCGCTTGCATCGGGACACGTTACCACCCGAACAGCACTGGTGGTGTGGTTCTTGATATTTGTCTATTTTTTGACTCTCTTCTTGACTGGTTCCTGCTGAGCTTCTTGGCTTGATTGCTACCGGTTCTTGGTTCTTGGTTTGGTTTTTGTCTAACCGGTTCCCGACATGGTTCTTGACTGGTCTTTGCCTGTTTTTTTGTTGTTGTTTTTTTTTACTGTTCTTCCACTTGTTATTTGAGCCGGTTCTTGAATCCGTTTTTAATTGGTTCTTAACTCGGTTCCTCCCCCCCCCCCCCCCCCCCCCCCCCCCTACGGTAAAAGACGCGGTGCTAACCAACGCTACTTTTGTGCAGCTTCGAGCGGCCGTGGTGCCGACACCGGCGCCGGCGCGGTTGTAGTCTCGGAAGCGGGCGCGGGGCCCCTGTCGCGGGTCAGAGGCGGTCCCCGCGGGCGGAAATCCTGGAGCCACCGTGACGAGGGCAAGATGTAAACATGCCGGCTTCTATGAAACAAAGCGCGCAGGCCGAGTCGCATTTCACATGATGTTTTTTGCGAGCGGAATGAAGGCAACGTTGTATGTCGGCGCTTTGACTCAACACGCTTCTCTGGGTGAACGAGGGGGGTCAGGCCTCCATTTCACGCCTGTCTGTCCCACATCCTCTGGTTCTGCCTCGTTTCACCGCCGCTAAAAGAGACGCCGGGCAGGGCTGCGAGAAAAGAGGTCAAGAATGGACTTTTTTTTGCAGAACTTTCCGCGGTAGATGTCATCGCGTGAAGAGCGCTAAGCGCAGACGCTCGAGTCCAGATACTGTCCCTAATCGAAGCTGCTGGATCAGCACCGCAAACGCGGTCGAAAACAGTCGAGCGCAAATCGCGTCAGCTCATTTCGGTTCAAAAGCTTTGTGCGTTCTTTTACGACGAAGCCGAGCGTATCGTATATGAGGGTATCGGTACAGAAGCGTATTTTCCTCCTCTTCTTTGGAGAGCAACACAAGCTTGAACGTCCTTAGCCGCGTACTTTTTAGTTTGGTCACGTGCTCATTCATCGCCACGGATATTTGCAAAAGCGACAGAACGTCCATCGGCGCGAACATACAATATCTTGTGTTCAATTGAATCGAGGTTGAAAAAGATTTGCAAATGGTTGGATTGTGTTTGTAGTCACCTTCTAAAGCGCGTCCCGTTGGGCGTTTGTCTACAGGAAGGAAAAGATGCGGGACGGGGGCGCCGCGTCTGCTCACAGCGTGCACTTGCGAACGGGCAGCTCAGCGGCTACTATGCAGCCCGGAGGATTAGACGTGCTTGAAGCCGTTGCTTGCGACATACACCCGCACAAAATCATTTCTCGGCGGAACCCCTGAGGTTGTTCCACTTGTTTCACAAATAAGCATCGCCTGTGAAAGCTCAGTTGGAGGTTTTCCCGCGAGGTGAGCGGCCGCGTGCCTCTCATCACTCCGTCAGTTGATAGATGATAAAGCAAAACAATAGTATGAAATAGATGTTCGGTAATACATATTTCAATGAAGGATCAATTATGTAAAAAATTCAAATTATTTTAAGGATAGAGTAAGAGTATGAGTTGACATTTTTTTTACCTCTGGCATATTTGAAATACTTATTTTTGTTTTGTTTATAATTCCAAAATAAACATCATTGAATTAGTTCACCATATTTTAGTTAATTGTAATTCAATTATAATTACTAACATTTAAAAAGAGTGAATTATGTTATTGTTAATATAATCCATTTGTACATTATGGTTTATTTTCTATTCCTTTATCTCACTCAATTATTTGATTGATTGTAAATAAACTAAAACCGACTTCAATTATATATGTATATATGTTGCACATTCAACAATGTTGGAAATTGGTAAGTTATAATGAAATGAATTATGACAAACACAATTTAAATCATTGAACAAAAACTATTTTAAACATGTATTTCTTTCATTGTTGCAAAACAGTTGATAGATTTATTGTCAATGATCAAATACCAAATATTAAAGCGTTTCAAACATAAAATGTTAGAGTTTATACATGTATAAATCATTGGTAATGTCCCCAAAATATATATTAAAAGGGGCTGTGTATTGTCAATGTATTTTGAACCTCCTCATTTTCCAAAGAAAAAGAAAAAGAAAAAGCAAGCTTTTTGCTATGAACGGCGGCTCACTTTGTTTTCTGCTTGCATCGGGGAAATTGCAGCGGAACGCGCCGCCCTGGACGAAGCGACACGCCGGCTTGCAAGCGATCGAGTCGTCTATTGACGCTCTCTCATCCTCTCCAGGAGTTTTCTCCTCATTAGTGCAGAGCTTGAGCGTGCCGCTTCCATTGTGTCACGCGGCCGCCGTGCCGCTCCTCCTCCACCGAGACGCGAGACGAAGCTGGAGGAGAAGAGGGCGAAGAGCGCGATCAACGATGAAGAAAAGGGCCCCTTTGACAAACGTTTGTCGGCATCCGTCAAAGAGCTCTCGCTCTCTTCGCCTCTTTTGTAGGATGCTTTTTTTGTCTCCTAACGCCATTTACGGGCCAAGTGTTGCACAGGCACCAAAAACTGCGTACAGCTCAAAAAAAGCCAAACAAAACAGCCGTGGGTTATTGTTTTTTAGCCAAATCAAACATTTTTAGAGAGGAAATGTTCATGTTAAATGGAATTTAATTGTATTACATTGTTTGTATTTGGTTAAAAATACACTAAGGTAAAACTCAATTTAAAAAATTCAGTTTGTTTAAACATAAATATATGGGTAGTATATAATCGTTCTTTTTAAATAAAATGTATGTTCATATAGTTTCTTGAATCTTGTGGAAATATTGGGGAAAGAAATTGTGAAAAAAACTCACGATACTAAAAATGAATTGTTTGGAGATGGCTTAGTTGTTTGTTTTTTTTGCTTAGTTTTTTAAAAAGAAATTACCAAAATATAGAGTCAATATTCATATTGAAGCCATTTATATGTGGGGGGGGGGTGGATTTCTTGTCTGCGCTGGCTTTGTGTCCTACACCGGACAGCAATCTGCCGTATAGAAAAGTGGTCAGGGAAGTCAGCAGGAGGCCTCCGACGACATCGGAGGATCTGCTGGACATTCTGCTACGTGGTGGCCAACGTCCCGCGCGTGCCAAGCGTCGCCTCTATTCATTTGTTGTGGAGCATTAGAACATTTGTCAGGAAGGCTGCCAAGAGGCCCGTTGCCGCATTGTGTCCTATACATGACAACAATCTACTGTTTTCCTCATATCGAAAACTGGCTAATAATATCCTACACGTGACTACAATCTCCCATATTTTTCATGCAGGCTAGTACACGGTTCTGTGAGTAGTAGTCGTCTTTGTTTGTGTGGAACAAAGTGGAGTCCCGGTGTTGCGGCGATGATTTAGATTCCACGTTGTTGCAAAGAGTTGCCGATCAAAGAAAAGCTGTCAGCGTGACGCCTGGCACTGCGGCATGCCAACGCGTCTTTGAAGTTTCAAACCGGGGCCGCGCATTCCCGATGAGACGCGCGCACTTGTGCAAACACGCACTTGTGTTATTGTTGACACTTGAGAGGCTTTGAAATGTGCTCGAGTGCGTTGGCCCCGTGCCCGCCTCGCGCCACTTAAGAATGCTTCTTTTGCCACTTAGCATCAGGTGATGGCTAACATGGCGATGTGCCCGCTACGAGCGCGGCGGACTCACTGCGCTAATTGACAGCAGTACTAGTAGCCATCCGCTAGTCTCCATGGTAACAAAAAAACCACTGTGGTGTTGCCGCACCACTGGCCGGTGTCCTACATGTGACAACGATCTCCTCTTGTTTTTGTAGAAAAGTGGACAGGAAGGCTGCCAAGAGGCCTACTGAAGGAATATCTGGCGAGTACTGGCTGGTGTCCTACACGTGACAACAATCTCCCATATTCTTCCGACAGTAGAACGTATAGAAATGTGGTCAGGGAAAGAACATGAAAGGAGCTTTGGGAAAGTCTGGCAAGTACTGGATGCGGCCTACATGTGACAACAATCTCCCCTATTCTTTACATAGTAGCATAAAGAAAAGCGGTCAGGGAGGCTGCCAAGAGGCGGGAGAGAGCAACGGGGCGTTGATGAGAAGTTGAAAGCGGTACGTGCGTTCAAAGGCGGTGGGCGCGTGGCGGCGACGCGGAAGATTGTTTGATTCCAGCGCTGCCTTGATGTGCGCTTGAGTTACACACACACAGAAGACAGGTGGCGTTCTTGCAGATGTGGAAATACAATAATATGCAATCGCTGCAAAACAAGTGTACTGTATTTCCACACATTGGGTCATTGGATGGAGGCGTTAATTTGTTCAAGCGGACGCCGTTTACATGCCTTAGTAGTGCTGCTATTTTGGTTAGCAAGCGAGTTGAAACGGGCTCAGCAGCTAAGTCTCTGATGTGCGTGCGTGAACGACGGCGTGTATGAACTGAGCTCGTTACAATTAGCATCCGACGATTTTTCAATGTTTCTATTTTTCATCCTCCCGACGGGAAAAGCGAGGCGTCAGCGCCACTTTGATCCCGGCGACCTTGATCTATTTTGGGGGCGTGACAAGAGTTTTTATAGCGCCGGGTGGTTTGAGGTCGGAGCCAAAGTCTAAATATAAAAGCATAAAAGCAGCCTGCCTTCTTCGCCCCCCGTGACACGCACAGCGATGGGCGCCCGGGGGCCCCGATTTACACCGTCGTACGAAACGAAACGAAACAAAACAAAGGGGATATCACCCTGACCCAGAGAAATTCCTTCCATTGTCACTGAACTGCGCCCGCAAATACTAGTTGAAGCGCGACCGTGATTGATTTTTTTTCAAGACGTTTACGGCACTGATAAATCAAGTTGGCTGTTCGCCTCGCTTTAAACGGTGGCGTCGCCCTCGCTCGGTCATGGAAAGAATGCAGCTCGATGGAACGTTAACACTAGATGGAATATTCTTCCCACGGTAGCGTTCATCTACTTGGAACGCCGACCTCCACCACGAAGCAGGAAATAACCTGTTAACAAAGAAACCCATTTCACTCCACTCCAGTGCCTTCAGGAACATCCGGAATTTGAAATGTCAGAAATGACGCGCAAATGATCACCATTCGTTCCAAATAAAACGGATGCTCCAGTTACAAGCTCGCCCTCGCTTCCCGGTTCCCCACCAATCAGCAGCCGCTTTCCCAGAAATAGGGGGATTTGGTTCCTTGAGGAACGTCTGGAATTGAAATGTTCAGAATGAGACAGCATTTTTGAGTCCAGTAGACGCACAAATGCTAAGCATTCGTTCCATGGAAAACAAATATGACAGCGTAGCTACAAGCTAGCCTTTCGAGGCTGTCGTTATTTGGAAGCGCACGCGACAACTGAGCGACCCTAAGCCAAAACCACTACTGCAACACATCAAGCCCGTTGTTTATTTCAACATTATTTACACAGGATAAATAAACTGTTTGGTTTTTTTTAATAGCATTTTGTTTCATATGGATTCCCAGCGCAGCATGTGATCCTTTTCGCTGAACAATGCCAGGCTGTAAACGTAAAGAACCAAGGCCCCGGTATTGTTTGCCGCTAATGACATAAGAAGCATGGGTTCACAAGACGCACAAACACACGCGCACACACACACACACACACCACCTCAGAGCCCTCCTGAGTCGCCGACGTGAGGTCATCCATCGCATGACGTCCGTATCCATATTGTGGGTCCTCTTGGAATGCCTGCTTGTTATTCTTCTTCTAATGAGTGAATCACCTTTTTGGGGGGGGCCTCAATATGACGGGTCTATCATAACAGGACATACTTAAAAGTCTCAAGCGCTCGTGCCTGGAATTGAACAGGAAGTCGGCCATTTATGTTTGAAGCAGTCATTTTAGGGTCAATATGGCCATTCGCCCAAATTCCCCAGATTGGGCCCCCACACCAAGTTTAACCGATGGGCATGAAATTTGCTGGACACGTCGAAAATCACAGGACGCACGAAGTTAGCTGCTTTGCGTTGCAGCGGCGGCCATTTCACTGCCACAAAGCCCACAACGGCGGTTTTGCTCGTATTTCGACTCGGAAATTCACCCGAGCGAGGCCCGATCGGAAGCGGCGATCCTACACTCTCGCCAATGCCGTCGAACGTGGGCGGGGAACGCGCCCGACTTCCAAAAACTGCGCGCGAGGAATTTGACTTGGATTGCTGTTTAAGCAAGAGCCCTGTTGCTTTTGAAACGTGTCCAACCGAGCACGGTTGAGCTTTGTAAAGCCTCGAAGACCACAATTACAGGTCACTTGTGCGCCTTTTGTTTTCCTTCTATTCTTTTACGCATTCCGCAAATGTGATTACACGCGCATTACAGTGCGGCGGTTGCACACAACTCCCTCCCGCACGCACTTGCAAATATTGAGCGCAAACCGGCCGAGCCAAACAAGTGAGTGAGTAAGTGATGGAAAACAGATCCGGAGTCTGCCGTAAAAAGTGCGGCACGCTAATCAGACGCATGTATTTGCACAATCCTGCACGGACGTGAGAACAAAAGCTTTGTTGCGTGGAAACAATGCAAGTCTTTCCTTCTTTCTTCCTATTTTTTTCCCCCCCAGGAAAGGCCACTGAAACACAAGCGCGCAGGAACAGGCTTGGATATTTTATCCTTCCCCCGAGCGGGACTCTTTTTCTTTGTATGCCTCGTTGGGATTCACGCTATAGTTTTACTTGAAATAATGGGTTGATTTTCGTGGCAATTCCTCAAGCTCGTTCAACTTTGCTGCTTAGCAATTTAGAGTTGCCCTATTTGTATTGGATCCTAGTTTTTCACATTTGAAAGTATTCCATAGATGGAGTTCCTGGAATTCAACCAAAAGTGACTGACTTTCTGTTCAATTTCAGGCGTGAGTCCCTGACTCCCAATTTTTTTGTCCTATGTTGCAACTGCTCTATTGGGATTATTTTTTTATTTTTGGGGGAATTCGCCTGAATCGTTGCTAAAATGGCTTTTTCAAACCAAAATGGCAGATAATTTTGTTTCCTTTCTTCGATTACCGCTCGAGCTTTTGCGACTTTTTCGTGCGTCCTTTTCATGAATTTGGTGTCAATTGGTGAAAGCGGTGTCGAGGGCAAATGTTTCAAATTCATGTTAACTGGACAGTTTGACCCTAAACTGTGTGTTTTGAGCCAAAATGGCAGACTTCTTGTTCGATTCTGGGCAGGGGTCCTTTCATGGGAGCCATGTTCACCCAATTTTGTGTTGACTTTTTTTTTTTTTTTTTACAAGGCATGTCGAGGCCCTCCCAAAAGTGTGATGAACTTGCCATCATTGGGGGAAACCATTGAGAATTGGGGAGGGGGGGGATTTGAAGTCTCATGCCTCACACGGTCTTCCTGGCACTCGATGCCGTGTCGATGATGTCATATGTGCGCACGCACACGTGCGGGTGGATGTAATTAGTGCTGATCGAACTTGGCTACGACCGACATCGGGAAATACGAAACTCCACTTCACGTTAAACACATACACATGCGCACACCTTGAGTGTTTTTTCTGAAGCGTATTGTTTAGTCTGGAGGAGACGCACTCACGCACGGACGTGGAAATCGATTAGATCGCGTTGACGTAGGCTCACCTGAGAACGCACACGTTCGCACCGAGCACAAGGTTGCGTTGTAAAAGCTTTTGCGCCAGAAGAAAAGTTGACCGCGTCTTGACTGCTCGGCACAGCTTGGTCGTCGTCTTGATGACGTGGCGCTTTTCTCGGCTCCTACGTTTATTTTTCATCAGGGCCCGAGCGCTGAGGTGCCGAAGCTAAGCGCTTTTCAAATTCTACTCAAACTTTGTTTCTTTATAATGGGCGAGTCTTTGTTATTTGATCAGATTCAGAATCAGAATCAGAATCAGCATCCTCTTGATTCGCCAAGAACTGTATGTCAAAAAACACACGAGGAATTTGTCTCCGGTAGTTGGAGCCGCTCTACTATCACAACAAATACTTTTGAGACATAAAAAAACAACAACAACAAAAAACACACACTACAGAGAGTCACTTAGCAAGAATATGTCGGCTAATCGAAACACGCTATTCTGAATTAATATTGCGTTCACGAAATAAGGATTCAACATAATAATTCATCCATTTCTGGGGGCCGCCATTACGGGCGACGTCACTCTTCGCCGGCGACCAAAATGAACGTCACAGCTCGCCCCCGCGATGGTTGCGTACGTCACGTGACCAAAATCGGGAAACGGGTTCGCGGGCGACGCTGCGGGTCGCGGACATGATAGTTCGAACGGCATTTTGGCAAGTTCAGGTTCATCGTTTTCGTTAGACCCGTCAACTGTACGCGATGACCCTAATGTAGATCACGGCTCGAGCGGTGATCCAATTTCATTTTCAAAAAAATTATTATTATTGTGAGGACCTGAGCACAAGGTGAAAAGTGGGAAGGCTGTCTTGAAATTGTCTTCTTTGTCATTATCATTATTGCTATGACTATTATTATTGTTGTTGTTATTACTATTATTGTCGTTGGGGCCTGAGCCAGGTCTCAGACCCTCTTGGAATCCCGTTGGTTTGCTATTACGTTTTGAGCACCGAAGTGTGACTTTGATGAGACCAAACCTGCGGTTTGGCGGTTCTGCGCGAAGGCCGCCGAGTCGCGTCACGGCGGCTGCCTGCGACCGCCGACGCAGGTTGTGTCCACATATCCTGTGTGTGTGTCTGTATTAAATCCTGGAAGGACACGACCCTTTAGGAAAATACCGGCCCCCTGGACACACACGCACACACACAAAATATAGTCTAGCAGCCGTTTGCACGCCTGGAAACATGAATGAATGCGTGCGTGCGTGCGTGCGTGCGTGCGTGTTCCTTGCTTCTGCAGCTGATGATTCCAAAACTGCAACCTTCTCTCTTATGTATGTATTTATTTATTTACGTGATACACAGATGGGTGGATGTTTGAAATGTGTTTTTAATAGTATTTGATTTTGTATGAATGATTTTAGTCTTTTTTTCAAATTCTGCTTACTTTTGTAACTGGTGATCACTCAACTGTAACCTTCTAGCCATTGTACAGTATTTTTATTATTATAATTTTTTTGGACAAATATTATTAAAATGATGTACTTTTAATAATTGTGTTCATATTAGTTAGTATACACACAATATAAATGTGTTTATAATTATGCTTGCCTCTGTTGGTTTGAATATATTTTATTGTTTTAATGTTGTCAAAATTCGGTTTATTTCAAATAAATGATATAATGCATTTATTATAATAATGATGTCATTGCTCATTTTTGGGTACAATCCAGGCAACTTCATTTTTGTATTTGTTTTACCAATACTTTTCAAATGATTTGTTGACTTTGATTCTATTTTTAGATTTTCTTTTGCTTCTTTGTGCACATTTAAAAAAAAAAAGAAAAGAAAGATTCTTCTGGATTATGTCCGTAAATCAACTTCCCATTTCGATTTTCCTGCAAATGCATGAATTGACTTGTGAAATGCTATGTAAGCATTCCTTCTGGTGAAGGTTTCTGTTTTTCTGTCATTCCAGATGATTCCGGAGCGGGAACGGGCGACTCCGAACCCATTCCGGAGCTCACCGGGAAGCTCGGTAATGACACGAAAAGAAGAAATCACAAAAAACAAAACTTGAACAAAGCTTCCATTTGTGTACATTTCCTTGCCTAATACTTTGATCTTATGTCGTCCCATCCATTGATAGATTGAGAATGGTGTCCCGATACCTTTGGCTTTGCATGTCTGTTCGTACGCGACGTAGCTTTTCGTCTGCCCGTGGCTAAAGCCTCAGGTCAAAGGTCAAATATCTCCAACCCGACATCCCCTGGTTTTTTTATTTGATCGGCTCTAAACTCGACGGACAGGTAGCAAGGCGCTCGCTGCTTTGTTGATTGATTTTTGTTTTGGCGATGGACCGAGGTCAAAGTTCGTAAGTGAGAACGCCCCAAAATCTATTTGCAGCAATGTACACGGAGTCGTACCTCCAATCACAGGCCGCGACCAACGCTTTCTCGAGGCGCGATGATTTGGTGACGCGGTGCCTTCGCGCTACGCAGAAAGGGGCTTTTTATTTCTGACCTCGCCGTGAAGCTCCCTCTCCGTCTGCTCCTTGCTCACCTCCCCTTTGATTGAATTCGTGTTGTGCAACATCAATCTTTTGCGCTTTGCTGTGTTTTATTTGCATTTGAATCGTTGGTATGTTTTTCCTCTTGGATTTATGTTTTTCCGCCTCCTCCTCCGCCCGTCTGCTCAAGATCATTTCGCCGTTCCTCCGCGGGCCGACGGGCACAAAGGGGGCCGGACTTGAAAGCCTTTTCGGGAATGCCTTTTTGTTGTGCGGAGCCGTTTATAAGAACGTGCCACATAACTCTTCCCGCCTGCTTGTTTACACGGCGCTGCAATAATAGCAAGACGTTTTCAGGGTGGCGTGGCTTCTGGGGGCTAAAAAAGCAAGAGAATTCTCCTCCTTTCTTGACCGCAAGCTCCATCTCAAATCTGAATTTAGCGTTCGTGGTGTATTTGATCATTTACTTATTGATTCTTTATTTTCGAGTATTATTATGATGTATATTTTCAAAAATAGTTGTTTTTTTTTATATTTGTATAGATAGTAAAACCATTGAAAAATACCCAAATATATTTATATGGATATTGTTTATTTCAAATCTCAATCTTCCAAATTGTTTTAAAAAACGTTTTTTACAAATATTTTTTTATTTTGGAATATATATATTCGAAATGATTGATTAAAAAAACAAAAGTTGATCACGCACTCTCCTCTCCCTACAAAGTCTGTTGATTTGGCTTTTGATGGGATTACGCCGCCCGCCAGTCGGCTCACCCTCGCCTCCGTTCGCTTCCGCAGTGCGTCCTCGCTTCACTCAGCCGGCCAAGATGAGGAAGCGCGTCATCGCCCGGCCAGTGGGCAGCTCCGTGCGCCTCAAGTGCGCGGCCGGCGGCAACCCTCGGCCCGACATCGCGTGGCTGAAGGACGGACGGCCGCTGGGCCGCGGCGACGACGGCGGCCCGGAGGAGGACGGCAAGAGGAAGAAGTGGACTCTGAGCGTGAAGAACCTGACGCCGGAGCACAGCGGAAAGTACACGTGTCACGTGTCCAACCGAGCGGGACACATCAACGCCACCTACAAAGTGGAAGTCATACGTGAGTCCTACGCCACACAAAAGTCACGAAATGGTCTCCATCATCTGTCGACGATCAAATAACAACAATACTGAGGAAAGAGAAACCAAATGTTTACACGCACTATATTATAAGACGTGCTTTTTTTCCCTTCTTACGGTCTGTCATGAAATCAGACTAAGCTTTTCCTGTTTTAGGTCAAGTAGGAATCCAAAAAAAAAAAAAAAAAAAGGGGGTTTTCCATGACTTTCTTCCAAATGAAAATATACAACACCAATGATGATGTTAGTGACTTTGGAACAGCAGCAAGAATAGTCCGCAGCGTTGTAACAAGCCAAATGAATGACACATCTCCCTCCCCCCCCCCCCCCCCAAAAAAAGGATGTACATGAAAGCGGTTGATAGTGAGATAACGAATGTCGTTGTTGCGTGTGGACAGAGCGCACCAACTCCAAGCCCATCCTCACGGGCACTCACCCGGTCAACACGACGGTGGACTACGGCGGCGGCACCTCCTTTCAGTGCAAAGTGCGCAGCGACGTCAAGCCCGTCATCCAGTGGCTCAAGCGGGTGGAGGCCGGCGACGAGAGCAAGTTCAACTCCACGCTGGAGGTACGGGCGGCGCGGAGGAGGACGGGAAGCGGGGGGGCTGACGTCGCCGCCGTCCGGTCGGAGGACGGGAAGAGGAAGAAGCGGGGGGTGACGTCGGCGCCGTCCGGTCGGAGCCTTTGTCGTGTCGACATTTAGCGAGCATATCGAGGCCCTCGTGGGCCGTTTCGGATCACGTTCAATTCAAAACAGACGGAAATGATTAAATATCAATTCAATTCAATTCAAAACACTAGCCAAAAAAAAAAATGAATGACCAAGGTAAATATTACCAAAATACATTTCAAAAAGTCATTGAAGAATATCATAAAAATTGACATCAAACTTTAAATGAATGGAAGGAAACGGACGTACGGGCGTATGTTATAAAACATACAGAATAAAAAGACTAAAGAGAAAAACAAATGGGTCAATTTGATCCAAAACATAACAGAAGGGTTATATATAAATTCAATAAAAACACAAATGAAAAAATATAATAAAAAATGTAAATGTTACAAAAGTAAATCAATGTACATAAAACGTTCAATAAATGGAAGCATACCTGCATGTGTATGTTATAAAACAAAGATTGGAACACATCAAATAATAGTAAAAACTCAAAATAACACTTAAATAATGCTATTATTAATTGTGAAAATAATTGTACTTTTTAAACTAAAATTGTACAACAAACAGAGTATAGTTAATAATACATTATTAATACTTATAAATAATAATAATAATACAATTTTATTGAAACAAATTCAATTCATAATTCATTAGTAAGTGATAAATAATTTAACCAAAAGAATAAAATAAAATAATGACTTTAAAAAACGGATTCAAATGACATTTTGAGTAATCTAATAAATAAAACTCGATACGTACAAATGTATTTTGATGAACCACCAATGCTCAGTGCCCTCATTGTGGCAGCCATGACTCTTTGTTGACTTTACCTTGAGGTCAGAACTGGACATTTCCTACTTCCCACCAGATTTGAATGCAGCACAGGTGTGCTACGACGTGACATCGCCGCCTACTGGCCTGGCATGCACCATACAAATTGCAGCGCGTTGCTGTGTCGATGTTTTGGTAACATTGTTCCAAAACAAATACTAAAAAGGCCCCGCGGTTACCGAATTAATAGTCGAAACGTACGCCACGCTGACGTTATCCATTTTGTGTGGTCCTTCAGGTGGGGGACCACCACTATGCGGTCCTGCCCACGGGGGATGTCTGGTCGCGGCCCGACGGCTCGTACCTCAACAAGCTTCTGATCACCCGCGCCAAGGAGGACGACGCAGGCATGTACATCTGCCTGGGCGCTAACACCATGGGATACAGCTTCAGGAGCGCCTACCTCACCGTGCTGCCAGGTGCTTTGTCCGTACACGGGTCCGTTTCGTTTCAAGGCAATCTTTTAACATTTGACTTTCTCTTGGCAACACACAAGTTAGGATCCATGTATATTACGATTGGACCCACAAAAAAGTCTCAAGAACCAATGCCTGAAGAGACGCATGAAGTCAGCCACTTTGGTTTGAAGCTGCCAGTTTAGCCATTCACGCAAATCCCCCAGTTTGACTTAGCAGCGTCAATAATTTTTTCTTAAATTTATTGTGAGTAGACCCGCAACCCGAAAAGTGGCCATTTGATCTGGATTATGTCTTTGCAGATGCGAAGCCCCAAAACAACTTCGTCCCGACCGCCGCCTCGCCCAGCCTTCCCTGGCCCGTCATCATCGGGATACCGGCAGGCGTGGCCTTAGTCCTGGGAACCGCCCTCCTCTGGTGCTGCCAGTCCAAACGCTCCTCCCCCTCGTCTTCCTCCCAAGCCTCCTCCGCCCTCCCCGCTGCCCGGCGCCTCCCGGTGGCGGGCAGCGGGCAGCGAGCGTGCCCCGGCGCCGACAAGGAGGGCCTGTCCTACGAGGACTACGTGGCCCGCCAGAGCCGAAACCAGCCGCCGACCTCCTCTAAGCTGTACCCCAAAATCTACACGCACGACATCCACACGCACACGCACTCGCACTCGCACTCGCACGTGGACGGCAAAGTGCACCAACACCAGCACATTCACTACCAATGTTAGCAGCAGAGGGATAAACGACACCCGTGACACTTTAGTGCATTTTGGAACACAATGAAGAATGTCATTTTTGGAATAACAATCAAAAGTATTTGTTTTAAAAAGCTGACTATAGAGCAATAAACGGTTCCCCCCCCCCGTGTTCTGGCCTTCAAACATTGGCATCTTCTGTACATAGTCAGATAGGATTACGTAGCATTTAGCCTGCTTCTAGTCTATATTGTATCAATGTAATAATGTGCAGTTAATGTCAATAGTTTCATGTCAATGTAGTTCAAGAAACACCAACTACATGTGAAGAAGGAAGAAACAGGCTGCTAAACGCTGCATAGCACTCAGTAGACATTTCATTAGGTACGCCATCCAACATTTTGGGGGGGTTGAAAGGCAGCCCCAAAATAACACGAAGTCTGCTAGGCGCGTCGATCGGGAGTAGATCCACAAAAAGTCTCAAGAATAGAAGCAGGAAGTCCACCGGCGAAGGACATAAAGGATGCTGAGTAACATGACGTTTGGTAGGCATGTCTATCATGAGGAGACCCACAAAAAAGGGTCAACGCAGGAAGTCTCCCATTTGACATGAATTGTAGTCATTGATAGGGTTCCTTCAAAGAGGAATTGGTCTTATTATCATTTTTTTCCTGAGGACTCGGCCCTGGCTTCTCGGCCATCTCGGCGTATTTCGTACCCGACGACTTGCGTGCGTTCACTTTGAGCTCGCCGCATATCAAGTTTATACCGTTTTCCACCTGTCAAGCTATTGTCGCTACTTCTGCTGCTCATGTTGTTGTGCTGAAAGCTAACGGACCGCCGCCACTATAGACCGACGTGTTAATGTGCACTTACCGCTGGCATGTATGTAAGTGAATTTCTTTTTTTTATTAAATAGTCAAAGTAGTGATTTCAATCTTTTTTTAATTGCCTCAACATTGGGTAAAAATAATTGCATTTCTTATTTATTTTCATTGGGCATTATACTGCATGAGTTCATTTTGTGTGTGTGTGTATGTATGTATGTATATATATATATATATATATATATCTTTGTAAGATATCGTATTTATAAGTGCTGGCAGATGTTTTGGATATTCGTTGTATGGACAATCTTGTACAGTTGATCTTTTGTTGCATATTAATCGTTGCCATTAAATAAATAAAAAATAATAATCTGTTCATCTGTTGCATTTTGGATTTGAGTCTTAAATGTGGATTATAATCTTGACCAAAGCCTAAACCAGGATTGAAAGCCTCCATTTGAACCCGAAGGAAGTTGTGAAACCGCAGACCTCGCTTGACAACCCAACGCAGGATTTGGAACCCAAACTGGAAAGCTGAAACTTTCTCTTGAAACCCTACCCGACTTTGAAAACTCTAAAATGGGATCACTCGATTTAGCTCGGGTTACGCTAAACCGCAGGTGTCAAAGTGGAGGCCTGGGGGCCAGATACGGCCCACCGCATCCTTTTATGTGACTCCTGATAGCGAATCGCATGTCGGCTTCTATCTCAAATTTCAAATTGTCATGTGTAATAAATACCGGTAAGCATTTGTTTTTGTGAAGAAAGCCCTTTTTACAGCAACAAACTATCGCCCCCCCAATTCTGATTTCAACTCGTTATCCATCAAGTTGCGGCGTATATGTTATGAGATAAGGAGGCGATTAAGCATGTTTATGGTTTCCCAGTCATGAGGGAAACTGTAACTCGAATGTGACCCGTGGGAAAAAAGAAGGCCTGCTCTGAAACCCTAACTGATATTTTGCAGCCTGTCGGCGCGTCAAACTCGAATCAAAGGCGACCGTTTCTCCTCTCGTCCTGTTCCGCAAATCGTTTTCCGTCTTATCCGACACGTTGACGCCGCTCGTCCATCCGGCGCATCTGCTCCCCGTCCTCCTCGTCCTCAGTCGACGGGAGGAAGAGGAGGACGACGCTCCCGCGTTGAGATAAGAACGTCGGAGATGTCCACGCCCGAGCAGAGTCACGGCGCTCCACGCGACCTTTATGTCTTTCGCCGGTCCGGTTCTTTTCGTCGCCCTGGAGGTGATTCAGGAGTTTCCGTCACTGAAATATGACCGACCGCCGTTCACGCGGTCATCTGGTCGGAGAGCGTGACGCGATCCAGACGCTCCGAATTATATTGCTACGTTTTCAAAGGACTAGGATGCTTTTCTTCGAATATCAGCGACAGAAAAAATCAACAACTCGTTAACACGCTACTATAATGAGGTAAACACCGAGTAGCCTCCGCCGCAACTGGCAACCGGTAACACGCAGCTTTGATCTTTTTGTTTCACCGCAATCGAAACCCCAGTTTGAAACTAACGCAGGAATGAAAACCTGCTTGGAAACCCAATTTTGAAACCCTAAAAACGCCTAAAAACCCTACTTCAAAGCCCGAACCCATTCTTGAAACCTTAAAAGTGGTTTAAAACCTACATTTGAAAGGTTAACCTAAGAACCTTTTAAGGCGAGCAAAAAAAAGGCACATTTGAATGAATTCAAAACAAAAACCCTAACTTGAAAGCACAACTTTATTTTGAAACCCTAATCCAGACTTGAAACCCTAACTTGACATCCTAACCCAGGCTCGAAACCTGAACTCATACTTAGAAAACCTCGAATTTAAAGCCATAAACCCGGCTTGAAACTCTATTTTTAAACCCTAGTCCTTGCTTGAAACCCTAATTTCAAATCCTAATCCTGCTTTGAAACCCCACTTTGAAAGACTCACCCTATTTTGTCCCCCTCACCTTTTTTTGAAACCTTAACCCACGTCGAAACCCCAATTTGAGGCCCTAAACCAGACGTGAAACCCTCATTTGAAAGGCTAATTTGAAACCCTACCCCTGGCTCGAAATCCCACTTTAAAAACCCTAACTCTCGTTGAAATGCTAATATTTGCCCTCTTGGATAGGTTGCCTGTGGTGTGAGTTTGTCTGCTTGTGAAAACAAATGTGTGTGTGTGTGTGTGTGTGTGTGTGCGTGTGCGTGCGCGTCGTCGTGGAGGAGATTCTTGTGTGTTTGAGTCAACAGCAGCAGCTGCGCTCGCTGAAGAAGAGGAGCTGTCCAAAGGGCTTTTCACCGCGGAGAAAAGGAATGCCGCTCAGGTGCTCAATGGAGGCAGCCACCATGTCGGACTCGCACGCACACGCGCGGCAGGAAGAACGCCCTAAAAAGACACAAGCGCGTGAGCCGACGCACAAAAGGCCCAAGTGCACACGCGTGAGCACGCGCGCACACACCTCGCTGTGTTTGGGCTCAATCCTTCGCTGGGCCACAAAGCCGCCAAGCAGAAAAACAAAACCCACAAAAAAGGAGCAGAGGCCAAAAGGGGCTAACGTCCATCAGTTTTCCCACCTTTCGTCCTGCCCTGCGCCCCCCCACCCCCACCCCATGTGAAACTTGTCGGACAAGCCAACGCGACAAAAGCCTCCTGAGCTCGGTCTTGCCTTTGCCAAACCTGACACATACATGCCCCAAGTGGGAATGTTCTTGATTCCAGGTTGAAAATCATGCTTATCATTTTTGGAATGATCTTTCTTGCACTCTGTGTTCTTGGCAACTTTCGTCAGCTGCCTATTATTTTGCTGCACTTTGTTTATAAATGTCGTTTGCTCTTTTTTAAAAATGCTTTTAAATGATGTAAAGCAGCACATGGTGTTTGAAATGCGCTAGATATATAAATGAATTGGCCCGGCAGGAACGTCACCCTGGAATGCTTCAAGTCAAGTATTGTACCTTATTTCTCACGTGAACTTATGAACTCAACAGCACTCCAAAATTCTGTTCAATCACGAATTTGATATGCTTAAAAAAAACACGGCACTTTATTACGGTGCCATTGATTCAAATGGTACAAAAATGGCGGCAGCTAGCCGCCGTACAAAAAGCCTTTAAAAGCAAACGCCTGTGTCGCGTCATCCATCCAAACTCCTTTTCAAAGGGTCTAGAACTTTCACAAAACCCACGTATTAAGCGGAAATGAAGCCGCGTGCACTTTCCTCATGTGGCTGCCTTGCTTCCGCAACGAGGCATTCCAATGATCGCTTTTAACACAACACGGTTTAAACAAAACAAACATCCAGGCTTTCAATATAGGCCACAATTACACATGATCGTTCAATGAGGAAATGTTCCCGCCTTCCGCCCCTGACGTCGGCGGGCCATAACCAAAGATCAACCAAAAATCAAAGATCTCTGAAATGACTACTGAGTCTACCTCGGGGGAATTTCTTTCTGCAGACGACGTCTATACGTGCAGAAGTATGGAATCAGTGGCAATGTTCACAGCATTAGAGGGGTCCTGTAAACTTCTGCTTTGAAACCCTAACCCTAACCCTTATTTGAAACCCTTACCCCGGCTTGAAACCACTACTTTGACAAACCTAACCCTGACTCGAATCCCAACTAAGAAAGCTTGGCCCTGTCTTGAAATCCTGGCTCGAAACCTTAACGTGAACTCCGTCTTGAATGACATGTTTGGTATGTATGATCTCGAACATAACAACAAGATACAACTTTCGATAATCACTTCCAGATGGAGATATTTTGACAAAGCGTCATTTCAACATAGAGCGCCATTGCTTTTTCGTCGCAGTGCCTTCTGGGCAGTGACGTCGAATGGGGATGTTTGTTAGCAGTGGCCTTTTTAGCAGCCCCTGTTCAGCCATTTCGGTTCGAGGCAGGAAAATGAGGAGACGGAGGAAGAAGCAAGAGCCGGAAGAACTTGATCTTTTTGGGAAAACCTCCTTTTTTTGCATTCCGTCCTGATTGGAAATTGCGTGTGGCATTTTTTACGATACGTTGTTCGCAAGTGGTTAGCTTAGCTCCGAGAAAAGAGAGCAGCAGCGTCACAATTTTACAAGGGCCGTTCTACGCCATCGTTCCCAGGACTCTTATGGTCGAAACTAAATATATATCTATATATTTTTTGGGGGTTTTTACTTATAGGAATAATTTATGAATATATACCCCTGTATTTCAGTAGTAGAAATTAAAAGTATTTGTCCTTTCAATCAAGAGTTGACTTTAACCCCGGCTTGAAACTCTACAAATTCTGGTGTCTTGGAAGCCCAATTTAAGCACACTTCCAATTCCTACTTAACAGTCTAACCCAGACTTCAAACCCTAATTTGCAACTCTAAGCCGGGCGGGCATGAAGCCCAACTTTGAACTCTCAACCCTGAAACATGTCTGACTTCAACCTTTTCGCAACGACAACCTACCAAAAGAAGAAAACGTTCCTGGAGCTTTTGGCCTAAATGTGAGCGCCAATGTTTGTCAAGGCTGATATGATAGTGTGTGTGTGATAAGGATGTTGCCCTCCTGTGTGTGTTTGCACATGCGTGTTCACATGCTCACCGGTTCCTCCTCCATTCACTCATTTTCCTCTGGAAAGCACAACTGTGCGTGCGCGCTCATCTTCTGCACACTCTTCAAAAGAAGCAGATGTGAACGTGGGCATCAAATTCAAAAGCCCAAGGTATGGGCACCTTTTATGATTGTCGCGTGTGCGTGTAGGAATGAATAATCCTTAGCCACAAGGGTGATCAGTTTTGAGGTGCTGTGTTTCACCGTGTTTCTACCTGTGCACAAGTGCATCACAATGCAAAATGGGTGAAAAGATGCTCGCAAGTTGTGTCGAACAAGGCGGGAAGGGTTTAAGGCCGGCCAATTTGACGAGTGAGCATTTGGCTTTTGGGTTTTAGAAATGGACAAATACTGTATTAGGTGTACCTAATGTTTTTTTTGTATTTCTTTATTTTATTGGGTGTAAGTAATGATTTTTTATTTAATTTGACTTATTTGTTTTCATTTTTTTAAAATTTGTATTTAAGAGGCACTTGGGTTGGGAAGTTGGAATCATGTATTTATTTCATTTTTATTAGGTGTCACAAATGTTTTTTTTGATTTAGATTTGTTTGTGTTTTATATCATTAGGTGTACTCTTTTGTTTTGATTTTTTTAATCTATTCTATTTAAATATTTCCATTTTTGATTATTTGATTGTATTATTTCCACTTTTTTTGTCCACTTCATTGTATGTCATAATGTTAGTTGAATGAATTGAATCCATTCAATTGTTTTATTTTTCCAGGATGAGGTGTTTCTTGATATTATTTTTGGTTTGTATGTTTGTTAAAAATGATGATGTGTACCTAGTGCTGTATTGAGTGAGTTTGGAAAAGAAAAGCCACAAACGCATGCGCTCCATTGCAAAACAAGCCGTCATTTACTTTGCGCCGAGGTTTACGTCCGGACGACAAGGCTCATTCAAACTCCTTCCACACAACAAGCCGTATTTACCACAAATTGGCTAATAAACCCGCGCGCGCTGTGTTTTAAGCGTCAGCGCAGAAAGGTCTTCATCCAAAGACAAATATCTGCGCTGTGAAATCATTTGGTTCGAGTCACATCTTGCCCAGACCGGGGGGGGGGGATTACGCTTACACACTCCCAACTCACAGTGTGACAAAGTGTGAAATCTGGATCACATTAAGGAGAGACAAGTTTCTCTCTGTCACACTTGACTGGAAGGGCGGAGGGAGGTGTGTGTGTGTGTGTGTGTGTGTGTGCGCGCGCAACGCTGTGGGAACACAGCGCTCAATAATTCCGACTGACAAGAGAATAGTTTTCTTTAGTTCTCTCAAGTGGGCCCGGCTCATTTGTACAGCCTGGAGCCGTGCGGAGGTGAAGTGTGTGTGTGTGTGTGTGTGTGTGGCATAGCGAGAGTGACAAGGCCTTTGTGTGACACGATCAAGGGTTAGGGGTTTGGAAGACCAAAGAAAAGCAAGGGAGAGGGTTAGGACAAAAGAATCGGGACACACTTTTGAATCAACGGATTAACCAATCAATCGGGAATGGACGTCGACTGCTTAGTTGTTTATTAGTCATCTTATCAAGATATGAAGGATAATTCATGTTTCCAGTGTTTGCGGTAACTGTTTCTGTGGGAGTTCAATGTTCTCCTCCTGGTGCAGGGCCCATCAAAGGCATGAGTGGATGAGTTTGGTGCGGAAGAACTAGCCTTGGGGAATGAACCGGAAAGGACAATCCCGCAGTCACACGGCGACGTCTTCTCACGCTTTCCTTGACCTTCACTTTACTCGCTGAAACGTGTCCCAATACCTCCAGTTCTGATAAAAGTGCCAGGTTGCGCCTCGACCTCCCCAAAGGATGATGATTGGTTGATTGTTTTTTGGGGAGTGAAAGAAAGCATAACTGCGTAGGATCGATCACATTCCTGTTGGCAGAACGACCACGTATCCTGACATATTTGTTCGTACTTCCTCCTCCGCTGCCACGAAGCACGCCGATCGGCTCGTTTGTTCTCTTGTTATCTGCTCTACAGCCACTAAAATGAAGGCTGAACTCCACAATTTCTTCCGTTTTCACGTCCTGTAGAGAATTCCGACGAGACCGAACACTTGTGCCCACGTTGTCCCGTTCTGATAAAAGCGCCAGCTTCCTCATCCACCGCCACAAAGGATCGTGATCGCTTCACTTGTTTTGGACAAGGCCACAAATCCTTCAGAACTCCGCAACGTCTTCCGTTTTCACCGACTTTGGGCGTTACTCTTTTCCAGTTCTGATAAAACTGCTCCCATCTAATGTCTGCAAAGTATTGCGGATTGGTTGGCTGGTTTTATTGCAATTAAGGCGGAAGGCTCCCAATACTTGACTTGTCATTTTGCATGTAGATTCATTTCCGCCTCTTGCACTGTCTAGTCAACTCATTGTTTTTTTTGTTTTATTTTTCGTTTTATTATTGCCGCATTCGTGGCTCTTTGCGTTTGTTTGTAACGATGATGTAACTAACCGCAGTCGTTCGGGACCGAAGCCTTTTCTCTTGTCAGACCTCGATGAGCACGGCCGGCGGTACTGACGTGTCCGTAACATTCTAATCAATGACTGCGTGATCCATTTCTGTATTTTTTAAAGAGGATTAAACTAGCAATTCAGCTCTCTTGTCTCCACAAAGGATGCCAATTAGTTCGCTTGTTTTTTTTGCAGTGCGTTACAATTTTTGACTCCCTGTCGGCCGAATGACCACGTCCCAATACTTTAGGCCAGGTCGTGATAGCCTGGCTCTTCATGCGTGTATATGTACTGCATGTGTGAATCGTAACTAGGTGAGCCTGGCTGTGCCTCGGGGGAGTGACTCCTCGCTAAGTGGACCCTAAAAAACAGGAAGGAGGAGGATCAGGCCTGCTGCCTCTCCACAATAGTCTTAATTCAGCTTCTCACGCACAGCGGTATCATGGCCTGCACAGGCCTGGAAAACGCGTACGCGCACACACGCATGCGCACACGCCGTCACAACTGAGCCTCCCTCAATAGACGCCATTCAGCTCGCTGACAAACGAGGACAATGGAAGAAACGGAGGACGTGTCTGAGCGCATCAATCTGTAGTCCGCAACATCTTTTCCTTCCTGCCATGACTTCAGGTGATATCACATTTCTATTTCCACACTTTTACTCGTTGACTTCACTTGTACGACTGAGGTCTCACTCACACACACACACACACGGAGGACGTGTCTGAGCGCATCAATCTGCATTCGCCATCATCTTTTCCTTCCTGCCATGACTTCAGGTGATATCACATTTCTATTTCTACACTTTTACTCTTTGACTTCACTTGTACGACTGAGGTCACACACACGCGCACACACACGAGTTACAAGGCCTCCTTTGATGTATCAGAGCCAGCAAACTGCATTTATTGTTCATGTAATCCCAGTTTATCTGGGTGAATGGAACAGGTGCAGGAGCGCTCCCTTTGTCCAAGAAGGTGGAAAAAGTAACCATAGGCATGCAGTTGGATGTGCGGGCACCTGTTTTTAGGGGGGAGGGTGCGCCCGGAAGGACCGGGAAGGCTGGAAGATGGGCGTATTCCAAGCAGACGCGTGTCCAAACGACACGTTGGGCGTCGTCGGCGTTCTCGGGGAGCGACTTGGAGACCACACGGTCGAGTTGAGAACGCCATAATAAATGATACAATACGGTACGAACGTTAGAAGGAAGTGGTCACCTGACTGTGGCCGAGTGTGTGGAGTGGTTGGCCATTTGGCTGGACATCCTGTGAGAAACTGTGCCTGCGTACAAAGCATAACATAACATTAACTTGCGGTTTCTTAGAAGCGCACTCCACTTGGGAAGTTCGCGAGGGAAAATAAAGCACCCTTGCGAGGAAGACGTAACTGATTTTAAGCATGGTGGAACACCAAGCGGAACTTACCCATGCGTCCGTCGTGGGGAGGACTGATCAGCGACAATCTGGTGACAGCGACAGGCTGACACACACAAAGTGATCAAACTTGACTTTGTGTCTTCAAGTTTTACAAACCGCACGTGACTAAGCGAGCCTTACTTTCTGGAAAAAACTCAGTCGTTCATCCACCTCCATGTTGTCAGCGCTACCGGAAAAATGAGACAAAACAATCAAAGAGGTCCTCAAAATGATGATCAAACTCTAGTCGAAGTCCGTTAAAAAGTACGAGCCGTGGAATTTGCCCAAAATGCCTGCTTCAAAGTAAAATGGCCAACTTCCCGTTGAATATCGGGCATGGGTCCTTTGTGTGTTCTGGTATGATCGAAATCTCCAGCAAATCTCCAAATTGTGTGTCAAGCAATGTCAACGTTTTTCTAACATTCCAGGCGGTGCTACTGAATGAGTCTTGGAGCGTCATGTTTGGAACTCCGAAAATACAGTGCTACCCTGACTTATGAGTGCCCCGACTTCCGGAATCGCTCGGGCGATTTTTTTGCCTTGACTTGCGGGCAACGACTGAGCTACGAGTGAGCTCCAGGCTCTCCGTCGCTCCAGCGCAGGGGAACAAAACAAACAAACAAACAAAAAAAGAGCAATTAAGGTGGATTCATTAAAAAAGTGGTTTTATTTACAAACACATATTTGGAACAAACATTGCTTGACATCCACACGGAACGCTCACTTGGGCTTTATCTAACATAGCGTCAACGTCATTCGCGTCACGTTTTTCAGGGACATTTTTGCTGTAACCCTGCCCTCAGTATGGCTAAATACAAGTTAGTCTCTACGGCATTTAGCCAACATTTAAAGGCACAACACACAAATGAGTGTGTGTTTAGCCAGTTTATTTCTGTCCATTGTCTTTTATGTTTCTATTTTACAGTACAAGGCACCACTTTCATTTTCACCAGGAGACACACACGCACTCCCACACGAAAAAATATTCTTGGCCCAAAAGATGATTCAATCGCTTGGCTAACTTGGTAAATTGTTAGTAAACAATGATTCTACTGCATTTAGATAATCCTTCAGTTAATACTCTTTTCAGATGATATGTATGGACTTTACGAGACTTTAAAAGTAAAGCAACACAAATTAACTCGACTCTCGGCCTTTTGCGGAGAGGAGCGAGGCCTGCAGCAAAAGGTGCTGACTGACATCACGTCTGCCATGGGTCACGGATGAAGTTTTCGTTTCGGCGCGAGAATCTAAAAGTCATGCAGGATAAAATAACATTTGCGCTGTTAAAACCCAGGCGGCCAATGCGGGCCTGAGTCGATGAGGTCCTGGAAACCCAATAGGCATTGGCGACTAAAGCCAAGCAAAACCTCAGGTGTGTGTGTGTGTGTGCGTGCGCGTCGATAGCTGTGGGGCAGAGCAAAGATCTACAGTGGCTAAAGCTAACATAAGACGTCAGGCGTGGTTCGGATTGTGTCAAAGCGGGATCACGGCACTCACATGTTGCTGGATGAGGAATGTCTGGAGAGCGACACGGGAGGGCTAAACGGGATCTGCAGGACTGAAGCAAAGGAGGAACAATTACACACGCATGCGCGTGTACACACACGCAACCATTCAGAATACTCATTACGAATTACACACAAAGGCAAACTTGACTCTTGACAGCTTAAAAGACGTGTATTATTTGAGTAATGATAACAATTATCATTAAGACTCATCATCCCTGTGATTAAGACTCCATGTGGGTGGTCACCGTAACGTCTGCCGCTTTGTTTGTTGGATTTAGAGGTTAGCACGTCTGTCTCACAGTCAGGAGATCTGGGTTTGAATCTCGGTTGTCTCCGAGTACCGCGTTGTGCCACGTTCCACAAACGTGCTTCTTTGATTGACACTGTCAATTATCCGTGGGTGTGAAGGTTTGTTTGTCTATATGTGCCCTGCGATGGACTGGCGAACAATTCAGGGTGGACCCCGCCTCTCGCTCAAAGTCACCTGAGATAGATTCCACCTCACTGTAGAAAATGGATGGGTGGAGTGTTACTGTATAGTTTCTTTTTAACCACACACTGACTTGGGGACTTGAACAGATGAATTGCATTTCCATTCATTGCAATTGGAAACATAACACGGAACGAATTAAGTTCGTAACCCTGAGGTTCCGCTGTATTTTTGCCTTCTAAACATGATTATTTGTATTGGGCGTCATTGTTAGATGGTCTACCTTGTCGTCCATGCGCGCTTTGGGAGCCCTGGCTCATATGGGACATCGATGACGACCTTAAACTGGAAGAAGAACACAGAATAAACCATTCATTTCAGTTCAAAACACACAAAAAAACATGTTTTCACTTTAATTCATGAAAAAAATTAGGTCAGGTCAGACAATTAGCACTGGGGTCAGAAAGTCCATTGTGACATGAGACTTTAATGCCACGTTTGACAATAAAAGCCATGAAACGACTTCTACGATGATGAAGTTCCTGTTTTTTTTCCTTCTGATTGCAGAGAAAGGGAGGTCGGCAGGATGATCCCCGCGGCGTTCCAGAGGGAGACAAAGCGGGACGATGCCTGCCGAGATTGTCAGTGTGCCAGTATGTTTTATTCAACATGATGCTATCGATCGCCACCGAGTGACGATATTTGAAAAAACATTTATGGGGGGGGGGATTTCATTCAGCTTCTCTGGGAACACCTTGTTTAAACAGTTTAAAAACAATAAAGCATACTTTAAAACAGAAACTCATTCAAGTTCAAAAAGAAGTCCTGTTATGTTTTGGGTCAAATAGACCCACTGTAAAGTTGTGTGTGTGTGTGTGTGTGTGTCGTAGTAGTTCACCTAGAGGCCTAATAAGTGTAATCAACCATCATTATTGCTTGAAATTGTGAATAATTGACGTAATAGTGCCATATAAACAATATTTTTTGATTTTTTTTTTTTTTTTTTTTCCCGTGATACTTTTGGATAAGGCAACACGCTCCGGGTCAAACTGACCCAGGGACATTATTACCATTTCCTGAGAAACAAACATCACAGAAGAGTTGAAAAAAATAAAAAAAACTCCTTTCACCCTTCTGTGATGTTTGTTTCTTTGGTTACACCAAGAAAAACTTGTCAGCGGTCATTGTGATCCACGTTTTAACCTTCATTTTTTTCCCCCCAAGTATTATTTCTTGGGAGCCGCGTGCTTAAGAATAAATGTGGCAACTGCGACACCAAGCGGTGGAGAAGGGAAATGCATGCGACGAGTGACAAAAATGTTCATCATTTGCATGTCTTCAGCAGCAACGTTAAGGTGTTACAAATACCTTTGAAGTGAATATTCAAGTTTAGCGATGTAGTCGCTCTGTTCATTCAGCTTCCTGTGATGGAGAAAAATTGTTGATGATTTTTATTTTTATTTTTTTTAATCCCCCCAATGTTAATAGTAACAGATGATTTGACTCACTTGGCCATGTGCTGCATTTCCTGCTTCATCTTGAGCCAGCCCTCCTCCAGTTTCTCATTCTGTTTTACATATATAAATAAAAATAAATAGACATAAATGCATGTAAAATACGTTCAGGCCTGGCCAGAGAAAATGTCTCACCCTTTTCTGGTAGTGTGCCTGCAGTTTTCTACCATGTTTGGCCTGGAACATTAGAACCTGAAGAGAGCAAACAGTGGAAACTGCTATACCAACACAGTATACACAAACCACAACATTAGGTGCACCTAATGTCTTGTATTAACTGTGACCACCATGAGCACCAAATTAACACTTAAATACACTGGAACCTCCAAAAGTAAAAGTACACAAAGTATTGTACACTGGATAACTTGCAGTTAAGACAAGTCAAATGTCCTTACTAACATTGGCTGCAGTGTTGATAAAGGTTTCATGATGCCGATATTTCAATTTACAATATTTTCCATGGGAAAAATCAATTTGGAAATTAGAACGTGCCACAGAAAACAATTGTTGTTGTTTGTCAGCATTGGATGTTCCGCTGTACATTTAAATATAAAATATGAATACACTCTGAGCTCACAACTATACAAAATGGATGTGAAACAAACTTTTCTGATCTCTGACAAATGTTTGTTTGCCACACTGTTGATGTTGGCAAACAGGGCCTTCACTTCCGGGCGGCTCTAGACAGACAGACAGACAAACAAACAAACAAACAAACATTTATCAACAATTGTACATTTGCAGGTGTCATTTTACAGGAGAACATTCCATCTTTAAGAAGTAATTACTTGGTCAGTAAGAGACGACACTTGACATTTGTTGTTGCAGATCAAACACTTGCTTTGTTGACCTAAATGAAAAGACACAAAAATATGAATATGACATGACATGGGAAAACATAGATTCTGGTCAAAATAAAGCTAATTTGTGGCCACGAAATAGCGATAACGTCCACACAAAATGCTGGTTTGTGGCAAGGAGGTAGCTAAAACGTGCACACAAAATGCTGTGTTGTGGTCCAAAAATAAAAAAGTTGTGCCAACAAAATACCATCGTGTATAAAACAGTGCTAACCGGCGGGTTGACTTGGACGTCTGGGTAACCAGATGGAGCGCACCTTAGCTTCAAACTGCAATTGGTGAATGATGGCCCGTTTCGACCGAGGGTGAGCTCGATTTGTTAACAGCTGTCCAGGAGTGATGAATATTAATTAGTAATTTGTGCACACATTATACCTAATTTGCGGTCACAATTGAGTAGTTTGTGACCGCAAGGCAGCATTTTGTGTGGACGTTATATCTCTATTCTATTTTTGGACATTTTTATTCCCCACATGACATTCTGGGGCTTCGTAAATGCGAGCTGTATCAAAAGCTAAGATACTAGATGCTCACTTTTGCCATAGAGCTACGCATACACAGAGATAGTAGTCTGAAGACGTCTGCTGTCAGATTTGAACACTTTTAGAGCTAAAAAGCCAAATCTTATGTAGTATAAAACACGTCCAATAGGTGTCTCTGTTTGCCCAAACGTTCGCCTCCGCCCGCTCAGGTGAACACCTAAAAGCCCATCAAAGTTTCTATACGCTTCCACGAAGTGTTTACTGTTTTACCTTTGTGGTAGCAAACACTGCACACAACATGGCCGCAAGACGTGAGGGCCATTCGGCGCTCGGACGAGGGCGGAAGAAAGCAGGCGTTGCAGCAGACCCAGTGCGACATGTTCCGGGGCCCTCCTGTTGTGGACGAACGCGGAAAGTTAGCACCCTTCCCTTGCTAACGGCTAACGCTACCTCCCGTCGGTGGTTTAGCCAGTTAACGTCTCTGGAAGCATTTCAAAGCTCATATTAGGTTGAATATTTTCCTTATTCGACCCTTTAAACAAATAAGACTTGTAAATTAAGTCAAACTTACCCTGTAATTGTTTTCTAGCGTAAGCGGCGGCGCTTATACCGATGTTAAATGTCGATTAGCTCAAACTAAGCTAAGCTAAATCGGAATCGGGTCGCAAATGAAGGTGGACCACCGCGGTAGTCACCTTATCGCCTTCCCCTTCTTTTAATTCACCCCTATGAATTTAGTTTGCCATAAAACCGTCTATTTCATTCATGTGTGGTATTATATAACGCATTTAGGCAGCCCGACACAACGCAGTTGGACGCTTGCTGTTAGAAAGCGGAGTTGCCTTAGTGTCCTGCTATGTTAACACACATTTGTAGTAGTTATAATTAGTTGTTGTTGGGTTTTTTTTAGTCCAACAAAATTAGAGCCACCCACACATACACTCCCAAGACAGAAAGAGCCTCAAAACCAATGTGTTGATGAAACACATATACAATATAGTCAGATAAAAGTAATTCAAACCTGCTTTTGAATGGTTTCTATACAAATACAGTAGTCGGGTGTCTGGAGTGCCAATTCAACAACCAAGTGAAGCTGAAGTTATCAGTCTATTTTTGACAAAGTGTCTGTGAGGGTGGCCTTGCAAATTGTGACATCAAAGCCCTGTGAGTTTCTCAAACGGTGACGGGGCAGCTAAGCTGTACAAAACAACCAGTTTTGCAATATCAGTTCAAAGACGAAAGGTAAGCAGAGCTGCGGGTTGAACTCAGATTAGCACTAGCTAACAAAGTTACCAGCATTAGCTTCTGATAGTATATTATATGAGATGATATATTATATTATATGTGTCTGCATGACACAGATCCGCCCCTAAAACGAATCCATTTTAAATTATTTTATTTATTTATTTATTTTAAATTTAACCAGGTTGGTCTCATTGAGATTAAAAACCTCTTTTTTAAAACAAGGCCTGGCAAGACAGGAACCAACAAAAAACATTAAAATAAAATAAATACTAGGGCGAGAAATATGTAAAAAATCTGTCTATAATTCTTGTCTATCTATAATCTAAATCTATAATGTCTCCTTCATAGCCATATACAGTACACGTTAATAACTTCATGACTATTTATTATTCTAAGGCAGGTTTTCACAAACTGAGGGTCAGCATCTAAAATGGGTAATTTCATTTCTGCCTTTTGGTATCATTCTTTTATGTACAGTGTATGTCAATGTTATAAAAATATTACTCTGAGAATTTTAAGGTCCTGGGGAAGAAACAAGCTTCTACTAAAACAGTTTGGAAAGCCCTGTTCTTAGATATAAAGCTAGAAGTAATCATCATAGCAGTAATGTACAAGTAAATGACAATATGTTATTTTCCCATCATCGTCTAGCGCCGATCAGACGAGCTTCTTGGCGATAAAGAAATCCTTGAGCCGCTTCATCTGCCAGAAACCCACCGAGAGCAGCAGGAAGGTCTGCACCACAGCCCACCACAGCACGGTACTGTTTGTGTCTTCGCTGATCTGACGGAAGGTCTCTTCCTTTTCCTGGAGGCAACAACAACCATTTTATACACGATCAGACATACTGTGACATACTGTTTGTGCGCAAGTCTTTTCTTTTTTACACGCCTGGCTTGCAAGTATGCACATCCTCCCGTCAAGACTTATGACATGCCCATCGTTCGTAACCTAGAAAGGTGTGCGCAGCCACCGAGGAGAGTGACTCACTGAAGTATGAGGCTGGCTGTAGATCACGGAGCATAGAGTTTTCCAGCGGCTTGTGAATGCCATAGAAATCGATTTGTAAAATGCAGGACACTC
The DNA here is from genome assembly GCF_024500385.1 of Phyllopteryx taeniolatus. NCBI lineage: Eukaryota > Metazoa > Chordata > Actinopteri > Syngnathiformes > Syngnathidae > Phyllopteryx > Phyllopteryx taeniolatus. The sequence continues at coordinate 27,689,069 of NC_084511.1, read as the reverse complement.
TAAATATTCAATACTTTCCGTAGTGGACAGACAACAGGAGCAGAGTTATTTTTACATTATTTTCCTTTTAACAAGTAAGCATCACGGTGGAAACCAATCACGGCTAACCAATACCCGAGGTATGTGCTTCCAAACAGCAAAAATGTTGCCTCACCCACAATTCTACTTGAGAAAAGACAGTGAGAGGGCTGGCAACAAACATATGGACCAGCTGAGCCACGCAGTTTGATGGCTCATTTTGTAATGTTAAATTGTTAAACGTTTCAAATGATGGTGTATTAAGGATTGTGTTGACTTTTTTTCCCAAGAGAAAGGACATACTGTATTTTTGGGGTATCTTGTTTAGTATCAGGAGAATAAGCAAATCCCAGAAAGGGGAAAAACAAACAAACAAACAAACAAACAAAAAGAACTTAATGAATGAATAATGTCATTGTTTGCTTTTTTTTTTAAGCAAAAGAGAGAAAATAGAATATTTTATTGTCAAGCTCTATCGGCTTTCCCTACTCTCTGGTAATCCTGCTGCTTGGTAATGTAGACCATCTGGTCAATGAGATGTTGCAGGCTGTATTCCAGCGTCTTTAGGTTGTCTTTGGCGCCGTCGGCTTTGGGATTCATGACGTGCTCTCCTATCTGAACATCCAAATGCAACTTCTGCCGAACACAAGAATAAACATGATTGTTTAAACAAAAAAAAGCAAAAAAAATAATGAAGCCTTGTGTGATTGGTTATGTGTGTTTGCTGGTCTCACCAGACGCTCTCCAGCAAAGACGGAGAATCTGGTGGAGTTGGTTTGGAAGCAGAGGAAGTGCTGACCGGACGCATGCGCTGTGAAGGTGAATTTAGCGAAGATGCCATAGCGTTTGCTCATCAAAACCTAGTGGTAAGTGCATTACAAACAGAAATAATGACACATATAAATTGTTCTATGATATTTCAAGACATTCAGTGGAACCGTTTAAGTCTAATGCGAGGACTGGCTGCTGTACAATATAATGGGAGAAAACTGCCAGATAGTGGGATCAGTTTTGTCTGTGTGTGAAGAATGTCATCTCTTAAGCATTACTGACAATCTCTACTTGGGATGGCCATCTGACTGAGTTTCCTTAATCAAGCATGTCTGTCCGAAGGCAAAGGTTCTGTGGTTGTTTTACACGCACAACATTTAAATGTCTTTGTTTTACGGTTACGTCAACTCAATGAAACTGGGAGTGTCATAAGCAGCTTGAAGCCTCTTATTAGACTCGCTACCAAAACGGCCACTTGTTGTGAAGTGAGTTGAGTTCACTGCCACCATAAATCGCTCGTACTGTATCTCAAATTTTTGCTCCCAAGTCAAAGCGAAACAATGTACTTTTCCTGAGACTTGTGAATGCCGGCAGAATCAATTTGTCAAATATAGCACACTCTAAATATGAAATACCTTCCGTAGCGGACTGACAACAAGAGCAGAATTATTTTCCTGATAACAAGAAAGCATCACAGTGGAAGCCGTTCACGGAGTTGCGCTGAACATTGCAAAAGACACGAGGCCCATTTATTTGTATTTTGTCAAATATAGCATACACTAAATATGAATTCAATGTCGTGTATGTAAAACAACCACTGAACTTTTGCCTTCGAAAATTCCGCTTAGCAAAGCAAAAAATCAGCCGAACGGCGGATCGTATCTTGAAAAACTCGAAACTCAAGTTACACGAACCTCAAGGCACCACCGTATCATGAGCATTCTTAATTTTGGGGCCAAAATTCCTACACAATGATGCAAAATTCTCATCACCAGTTACTGTAAACGTTTGATTTCAGTTATGACTGACAAGGGTGGCACAGCCACTTATGAGGTTCCGGGGGCAATTACTTTTTCACATTCATTTACTTGGGTTGTCTTCGTTATCTATTAAAATGGGTTTGATGATCTATGACATTTGAGTGAGATAAATGTACAAAAGTATCAGGAATCAAGCGTGGGGAAAAGACTAGACGGCATTGACGGTATTTTTTTGTTGTTGCAAAAACGTCCTTCACTGTACCTCATGGTTGGGATCTCTGACCGTCACAGTGACGCCGAGTTGAGGCGAGCGGGTGGACGACTTCAAGTCCCACGGCTGCAACAGGAAATATCCTGAGGGGGAAAGAGATACGCTCAGCTGAGCCGCCTGCCGTAAGTCATCACGTTTGACAAGACACGCTTATTCGTTCTCAGAGGTTCTCTGTCTGTTTTGGGCTCATTCTTATCCCCTCTCCAGGACTCACCCGTCACCAGCATGTCCTCGGGAATCTCCTGAATGACGCATCGTTCCTCCTGCTCGCCCAGATCGAAATACATGGCGGCCGCCAGCGTCAGGTAAGCCTGCAGGAAGAAGCCAGCCCGTCGTAGCCTCATGGTCACTCCGCTATGGCCTATTAAACAGAATTTGCCTTGGGAGGTACAATCAAAAATACAACTTAATGGGTTTTCCAAAAGACCACAGCGAGTCTGTGCGGGTGGCTGCCGAGTCTGAGAAAGTCACAGGTGCTACTTTGCGTGACGAGACATGGGTCAAATGGTGTGACTGGTTCATTTGCCAGCCAATAGCAGCAAAGCAGTTTCCTCATGGGCATGTTGTTTCCAGAAAGGTATAAAATCATCCAATTTGTCATTTGTCATTACTCAATAAGAGTACTCTGTCTATCTAAGGCTGGATTTACACTGCAGGTCCAAATACCCAAATCACAATAAATGCCGTTATTAGAATTTCTTGACATCATCATCATCATCATCATCATCATAATAATAATGAAAATGATGATGATGATGATGATTATTATTAAATAATAAACAGTAAACATCAACAAGTAAATAATTCAAGTATTAAATTATTACTATATTGTCTTTAGTTGATAAATCTAAGTTGTCCACATTACTTTAATGGCAGCGGTCAATTATTTTATTTAATGATCGACATGCCTCTAATGTACCAAATTTACATCACATTTGTACTGTACAATACACCCCTAATGAGCTAAATTTACATCATATGTAATGGTCCCTGTTATTGCTATAGTTTAGATTTACAGTTTTGGCATTTCACAATGACTTTTATTCTTGGAAAGTAAAAAAAAAAATGAATTAACCCCCAACACGAGTTTGACCGATCAACGCGGAATTGAGTGGACATGTCTATTATAACCTGGCGTACGAAATGGAGCCATGCCCGAAGTTGGCCATTTTGGTTGGAAGCAGCAATCTTGAGCAAATTCCAGAGCTCGGACTCCATCTAGGGAATGGGCCGACGGAGCCCCGATGACGCTGTGTTAGCTGGGTTATCTAAATACAATTCATGTTAATGTTCTATTTTATTATTCTTCCTTTTTTAAATTCAGAATGGACTCAGATTTAATTCCACGACACCATGTACAGTGTGAAGATGAGGACATGCTAGCCTTCCTATTCCAAATAAAATTCATCAAAAATTGCTTATTTGGAAATCGAATCAGGCGGCACGGTGGCCGACTGGTTAGAGCGTCAGCCTCACAGTTCTGAGGAGGGGGGTTCAATCCCCGGTCCCGCCTGTGTGGAGTTTGCATGTTCTCCCCGTGCCTGCGTGGGTTTTCTCCGGGCACTCCGGTTTCCTCCCACATCCCAAAAACATGCATTAATTGGGGACTCTAAATTACCCGTAGGTGTGAATGTGAGTTCGAATGTTGTTTGTTTGTATGTGCCCTGCGATTGGCTGGCAACCAGTTTAGGGTTTACCCCGCCTTCTGCCCGATGACAGCTGGGATAGGCTCCAGCATGCCCGCGACCCTAGTGAGGATAAGCGGCTCAGAAAATGGATGGATGGATGGATGGAAATCGAATCAATCGTAAATTACATATTCTATACAGAGTGACTACAGAAACTGCTAGGTTAGCTTCTTGCGCTAGGCAATTTGTTGCATCTACTGTACAATTAATCTTAAAGGGGGTTTGGTTTTTTGTAATCTGAACAAATCCGATTACGTTCGAAGGCGCCACTGGCGTAAGGATCACTCGTTTTCTTCTTACTGACTCAATCCAAATCCCAGATTTATAGAGTACCGCGAATACGTATAATCCACGCTATTTGTCACAGAAGATGACTGACAGGCAGCGTACTTGCCTTACATGAGGTCATTTATAATCTAAACACCCACGTCCCCACAGAGAGTAGATTCTCCTCTCAAAGTGAGCATCTGCTAAAGTTGTCATCGTCCTCTCACACTCAAGTCAAGTATCACAACTCCGTGTCCTCCCACACCTTGGTGTGAATGCTGAATCAATATAATCTTTGGCAGCCATATGCAAGTCGGATAGATCTGTCGTTTACAGAATCCAAAACCATTGATTGCGTGTGTCATAATGTTTTCAGTGCAGTTGTGGTCACACGTTTACGTAGACTCGTCATGGGGATGACTTTTGTATTCATTGTGGGCTTTTAATGCAAGAATTCAAATAGCTTGTACATCTGTTTGAATGGATTATCTCAGCATCTGCAGCTGGTTGATCCATCTTACATTTTACATAATCACTGAGTTCCTTGGACTTTCCTTGTTGTTCTGAGTATTGGTTGATCCAATGGGCGCTGTCAAACGGTGGCAAAGTTGCTGCACTTGATAGTGATCACTAACCAGTATGAGTGGAGCAGTAAGACAGAAATCGGGGTTTGGTGGGTACCTTGGGTTTAAGGTTACGGTCTGGTTTGCGTATGGCACAGTAAAGCTATGATTCCCAACCATTGTGCATCATCAGGTGTTCCGCGAGAAATAGGGACGTACGCAAATTCACTGAATTTCCAAATGTATCTCTGTTCATCGATGTAATTCAGTGATGTAGCGTGACAAACAGAACAATGCAATGCTCTTCCACGAGATGGAAGGACAATTTAGCCGTGCATCCACCTGTTGCCATTCATACAACAGAATATTGAACATTTCCAGATTTCACACTGAGGACGGACATTTGTGAGTAAATTGAAATAAGGTCACTATTATATCAGTCGATATCCTTTTTGTGACATTTTTGTTTGGTGGTGTGTTATGAGAATCTATGAGCCTTGGCTTAATAAAGGTTGGCAAAGACTTAACCAACCTACACTACCGCAGTAAAGTCAGAGTTACAGTTCATATTTTTATGAAAAAAAAACAGTATGGTGCTAACTAAATGTGCCTTCTTGTCACGTGACCACAAATCCTAGGGCTGCCGCATAGTATTTATAAATTGATATCGTTGATATTGTTGATTTTGAGATCTTACTGCAATATCTTGAATGTTCATATCTAGATATCGATACGGTCAGGATTTATCGTTCAGCCCTAGCGTCCTGCGGCATTACACAGCTACACGAGCTTGTTCATTGGTTTGTAACCTCGAAAGACATTTTCTCTTCAGGAAAGTGCGACATCAGTATTTTGTCAAGTTCTCAGGAATAGCGCAATGTAGACACTTTGAACAGTCTGCACTATTTGAAGCACATTTGCATGACGAGTTAACAATTTTCTTGTATTGCCAAAAGCATATCGCTAGCCATTACTTGCGTGAGCCAGAGGCTGAGCTGCACTGTATTTGTTTACATAGTGGATGTGCCAGTGAAGAGGAAAGATATAACCCTATAAACATGACGGTATAGGACTCCTCGTGACATAAGCTAAGGAGATTTCTAAGAAGTGCGTACAGGAACACTTTTAGAGCTGGAAATTGTACCTGCGCTCCTCCTATGACTGCTCATAGTGTCTTTCACTCATTTCCCCTTCTGTCATCATTCAAAGCCAGAAAATTCCAAGCCATTGTGCTATTGCTATTCAAGCTGTCGCCTGCGGTGTGACGAGAGCCGAGGCGTATGCTCTGTTTTACATATTTTAACTGGCATAATTCAGGGAAAAGAAGGCACATTTCTCTGTCTGCTCTGTACATTAAACGGGATTCTGTTGCACGTGCAGCAGCATCGAGTGTGATTTCAAGGCTCGTGAGGTAGATCCTTTGTTTAAAAGTCGGTCAGCACCTTTACCCAGTTTATGGTAACACACGTGTAAGGCTTATTCATGCTCCTAGTACGTTACAATAGATACACGTATGTGTTTTGAACCAGTGGGGTCTTGTAAGGTCGCTAAGCACATCAAGGCACGTTGATTTGCTTCGAATCCCAACACTGCCCCCGACGGTTTTCCGGCACTACTGTGATGTTTGGATCGAACCCACAAGATTCCGGTAGATGGACAGAAATACGGAAGAAACAATACATTTGATCCATATCTAGGGTGGGTCATCGTTTGAATTTGAGCGATTCTGATTGCGGTTCCCTATTTCGATTCCGGTTCCAAACGATTCTCGATTCCGATTCTTTGAGGGGGTTGGGTCAAAAAAGTTTGCATGCTTTAAATAAAGGGTGTCCAAATTATAAACATCTGTTTTCTTAGCGGCCCGGAGCATAGACTAAAATGAACATTTGACTCGAGGTTCAAACCTATGAACTAAAAGGCAATGTGTGTGGAACTAAACCAATTGACATTCATTCATTAATGTAAAAAAGAATTCCTTGGGACTGTTTACATGTGCAAGTTTTAACTTGACTTCCTCTTTTAAGATGGTAGCCTTTTATTTTCTTTTTTAAAATGTTGCTATGAAAGGCTGATTCATTTCCTTACCCACCGATGAGGCAGAAGGTTAGTGTTTGTGAATTTTGTCCCAATTCATTGTAATATAAATGTTTGGCTCACCCAGTTAACGCGCGGTGTAGGCTGAGGCTCGGCGCGGGTCAGAAAGCCTCCTTTGCGCAATATAATCTTGTGTTACACTGAGGCGACTGGTCATTCATTTGAACAAAGTTGAGACACACTTTTGTTCGCCGCCGCCGCCGCTGTTGGTCACAAGGACATCGTTGTGCACGTTCTTCTTCGTTGGTTTATGTCGCTTCTTTGTTCTTTTTTGCCACCTCTTCTTCACGGCTGGAGGACTGGGCATCGAAACTGGGAACCGACATTTTTAAATTTGAACAGTTCCGGGAGAACCGGAACGTTCCAATCTGTTCCAATCAGTTCTCGATTCTCGATGCCCAACGCTATCCTTATCTAACGTAGAGTATGAATGAAGGTTAAAAAGGTTTACAATGACATTGCAATTCTTTAATATTATAGAAGCAATTCATCCATATTACATGGTACACATCTTGAAACCCTCCAAAGTCTGATGCCTTAACTATGTAAGTTTGATCAACATTTTGGGAAAATATAAAGGTGTGTCTGTTTCTTCTTTGAGTCCTGATATTGAACTTTTTTTCTGATTTGTATCTCTTGCCACTGGCGCTGTTCAGTCAAGTCGGTTTGGAATGTTTGACAAGAAGAAGTCGGCTATTGAGTGAAGAGCCCCTTACCTCCTGCAAAATCAATGAACCTTAGCGAGGTCTAGAATACATTGTCAATTCTTAAATTTGAAAGACATTTTTGGTGACCGTTTCAACACACTTTTATTGAGCATACAGATATCACATTTGTTTTACATTTGCAGTACTGTTTTGTACAAAAATATTTTCTGTAAGAATCCAGTACCTTAATAGCATTACAAAAAAAGGACTACAAATGACTACATTCATATTTGTACATGACAGGTTAAAATCCAGTCAATAAATACATTTTGTTCTTCCATTCTATTCATCCTAAAACCACTTTTAGATCTAAAGGTGACAATACCAAAATACACTTTTCTATTGATCTCAGATCTATGATTAGGATTCATTAGAAGCTTATTTTTACACTGACAGTTCATGACTCAAGGGAATAAACCGCAGACCTTTTGCTGTAGAATCTCCTCCGCCGTCTTTTCCGACCTTGTCGCGCCTTCCGGTCCTTCCTCCCTCTGCCGTCGTTCCCCTTCTTCTCCTGCTTCGTTTCCAGGCCTAGTCATAAGCAGTTGTCTGGGATGCACTTCCGCTCCTCCTCCAGCAGGGGGCAGGGAGCCCCGTTGTTGGCGTGGTGCATGAGAACGTAACGCGTCCGGTGCTGCAGACCAGCTTTGCCGCACTTGCCCTTGCACAGGCCCC